>NC_059352.1:6128492-6414519 GCF_019703515.2 Myxocyprinus asiaticus
GGCCATGATACTCACAATTAAAATAATAATAATAATAATAATAATAATAATAAAATAAAAATAAAAAATAAAGACAGGCAGAAATTAAGGTTGAGAAAATAAAAAATACAATACACTTAAAAACTGAATGACATTCCTGCATGCTTATTTGTCTGCATTGTTAAGACCTCTGGTTTACGAGTTATTAAGGCTTTACAAAAAAGAAAATCCTATTAATTCATGGACAAATTTCATTTTAAACTCTTTTCTAACATCTATATCAACAACTGTAAAATGTATTATATTTGAAGTTGAATCATATTGACTTTGAAGCAATAAATATATCCGATCCAGATTTTTCTGTATCAACAATAACTTTTTTGCCAATATATGTTTCAACATTTCAGTCTTTCATTTGTGTTACCTAGCCAAAGTATTAAAACCTAAAAATGAAATATTAATATCTGACACCGCAAATGGAGCCTTCATTTATGTAATCATTAACTAGCATTGATTTTGCCCACTATATCCATGGAGCCTTGTTTACAAAAAAACAGACCAATAAAATGGAACAGGTATCATAATAAATGTTTTTGACTTCTAAGTAAAAACACAGATTGACCAGTGAAATTATTCTGTACTAAACTGAAGTATACTTATGTACATTGTATATATGAATATACAATGCATTGTTTGTTTCTGAGTATTTCATTAAGCTCATTCATTTGTTTATAAGCCCCAAACATTTTTGGCACTAAATTCTCAAGAATCCCAAACATTCAACACTTATATTGAGAACTGATTTGTCTCAAACCACGCATTTACTGTACTGCTACATGGATGTAGAAGTTTCTAATGCAATGGAGAGACAAATTCTGGCTTTACTCCCTGTAACACATAAAGTGAGCAAGTTATGCTTCTTAAGACAATAAACATTTAACTTTAAAAAAAAAGAAAAAAAAAAAAAAGAATGTGGCAGTGATTCATATGTATGTTCTTAACAACTTGATTATATTGAGGGTTTTAAAAGTCAACTGAGGTATATTTTTCTGCGTTAATTGAATTATACACTCTGGATATTTCATAGTGGAATACATTTTTTATTTTTTTTTTTAATTGTCTAGTGGTAAAAAGTTTATTTTCTTCACAAACTGTCAGATAGTTATTTTTAATATTTTTAAAGTGGACATAATCATTTCTGTTTATGCAGAATGCCATTGTCTTCACCTTGGATTTGTGTTCTGTAGTGTATAAATGTCTATCTTTACATAATTTCAGGACACATGATAAAAACTTTTATGCAATTCATATGTCTATTAATATTTATTAAGACCTGACTCTGATTTTGCTTCAAGATGTTACACAGTAAATCACTGTGCAGTGCAACAGTATTTGATCATACGCTGCTACATGTTCGCTCTACTGCCAGTAAAACATCTATCATTCCATGCAACATCTCATAAAATGCCTTTCATGCGTATGCTACTATCTAATGCTACACCCTTATCATTGCTACTTAAGATTCTGCATCCCAAATGTCACAAATAGTCATTTTAATAAGATTTTTTTTTTATTTTTATTTATTTTTTGGCCCATGCCAAACTTGCAATCGTTTATTAGAAAGCATGTAAGATTATAATGTGCAAAACTAAATTATCATGTCATAATTTGTGGTAGATGGATATATTGGCCAGGGCGATTAATCGTACGATATTTGACCATTTTTAAATAACTGTGCCCGATTGGCTGATTAACAGAAGTGGTCACTCGCCCTAGTGTCATTTCCAAAATGTACCAACAGCCTATTGTGCATTTTCTGTTTTTTAATCATTTTTAGAGAATTCTGAATAAATATTGTGTAAAATGTGTTCATTTACATTCGGCTAATTCTTTTACATATTTTTGCTACAAATAAATCATACAATTGCATTAGGGCTGTCGATTTAATGTATTCATTTGGTGAGATTAATTGTATGAAAAATAATGCATTAAAAAAATTTACGCAATTAATCATTCCCCTGACCTGTCCGTAATTAGAAATGTTTCTACCATCGGAGCAATTTAAGCTTGATGTACCACCTTGATGCAGTAGCTAGAAGTCAGCGCTCCATCTGCACAGTCAGGCTACACGCTGCATCCGCTCCAAAAGCACATTGACCAACAATTCAAAATAGAGCAGAGTAGGTCAGTTATAGGGATATGTTCAATAATATGGAAATGAAAAAACAATATATTCAATTTTAAAGCCACCTTTGGTATTGTCAAAATACCTTATCACAATGTTATGTAGTGTATTTGAATAATCTGAATTATAATATTTATTAGGCTTAGATATTATATTTATAATGATTTTAATGATTCTAAATTACCTTTATTTGGTGCCCTTTCTCAGTAAAAAATTGGTATGTGATTAATTGTGATTAATTGAATTATTTAATCATGATAAATTGCGATTAATTTGGTTATTTAATTGCGATTAGTTTTGTTATTTAATCACAATTAATTTTGATAAATTCAATTAATTAATTGGCACATCATGTAATTCATTCGATTAAAATGTTAATAGTTTGACAGCCCTAATATAAGAGAAATTTGAATAGATATTTAGTAAAATAAATTTGTATTTAAATTCAGCAAAATTGATGTACATATATATTTGCTTTTAATTGTGTAATTGGGTGGGGGGGAAATCACAACGACATTATGACAAATTCACTGGTAGGGCACTGTTACTTCAGCAAATATTGTAGACAATCAGCTTCTGTCTTCATACATTTGAGTCTGCCTAAATTATTGGTTAATAAAGTCTCATACAGACACTAACCACAAAGTAAAGCCACTTGCTGGTAGCACTGGCACTGTTCAATAATGAGAAAGACGAAACCAAAATAAAAAGATCGGAATCCAAACGAAAGCATAAAATCACAAACACTGACTCTTCGAACTATACATATTGAATCTTTGTAATACATACTCTATATCTATTCCTTTATTGTTAATTACGCATAATAAACGCAAACCCCCACTTTTAAACCAATACATTCTTCTCTCATATTGCACAAAACCCTTCCGTTTTATCTAATAACAATAAACATGTGGCAGCACTCCAACGTTTGCCTTTTGCGTGGAAATCAATTATAAACAGAGGATTTTTCCTTTGAAAGACAAACAGACCAGCACAATCTAATGTGTCGAAAGCTAAAATAAAGCCCAACGGTTTGGTCTGCATTCTTTGCCTTTCCTGATGTCTTTGCTTCTGAGGTTGAAAAGGAACTTTCCTCTGAACCTCTGTGGTAAATTCTGGAATATCCCAGAAGGTGTTTTGTTCTGAAGATGTCTTGGAAATTCTAGAACATTCCAGAGGATTCCAGTGCCGCAGTCATGCACAGACAGCACTTGTAGGATAGAGGGCCTCGAGAGCCCTTCCAGAGAGAAATAGAACTAGTTAGTCTTACGAACGTTCACAGCACGGTCCAACTGTGCTCTCCAAGGAGAGCTGTGATGAATGTCGAATCAGCGGTGCCATTGTGGGATCTACCATTGAAGAGGTCGGGAAAAGCTTGTACCAGGCAATCACCATGTTTGTCAGATCCAGCTCCTCCAATAGGATGCGTGCCACGCCCATAAAGCATTTGCGATCCATCCGGCCATAGTTTCCCCAAACAATGACCTGTTAAGGAGAGATTGAAGAACTATTTTAAGAAGTGGAACTGTGAAAAGTAACAAAAAGCCTAATATACATGCACACCAATACGCTGATTACTCTTAAAAAATCAAACAAAGCAAGAAATCTGTGTTTACATGACATTTGAAATAATCGTGTTATTATCTGCTTTTGACGTAAAAACTTGAGGAGGCATGCACACAACATGTGGACAAATTGGATAAGCCGGTAAGAACGCAGGTTATGGTGTTTACATGCAATGCGAAATCAGAGTATTGGGCAAAAATCTACCCCTGTTGATCGGTTTATTCTTACGCATTTATGACCTTACAGTGATAAAGGAAAGCTGTTTAAGGCGTATACATGACCTCACATGTTGTCGGCTTACTAAGCATAAGAGTGTAAGAACGTGCATTGAAACAGGCTCAGAAGCACTTAAATTCGCAGATTTCCGAAATGTAGGATGGTAGAGAAAGTCTTTCACATTGATAAGAAAAGGGTTACCTGAATTGTTAGGGTTAGATTTAAGGGTATGGTTAGGGTTGGGTTATAGTTTCTCCAACCAATCAGGTATCACTTTCTTCATGAGTATAAATGACATTTCCCCTGCCATTCTACATTTCGAAAATTAGTGTTCTGGACACTTTTCTACGGAGCCCTTTAGAGGACAATGCGGGAATCTGTTTTCTGAAATAGTGTTTTGTGCCCTCACAATAGTTTTGTGTTCATTCGCAATAAGTTTTGCATTGCCTCATAATAGTTTTGCGTTCCCTCACAATAAATTTACCATGGTTTTACTACAGTAACCACATATATTTTAACCACTTGTTGTGAAACCATAGTGATAATACAGGAAAACGCAAACTATGGTAATAAAAATCATAATTTTGTGGCTATCATGGTTTTATTATGCAAATATGTAGTTTATCTATGGTTTTACTATAGTAATATTGTGGTAACACTTTAAAATAAAGTTACATTTGTTAACATTTGTAAACAACAAATGTTAACAAAAAGTTATCATGAATATATAATAATGAACAATACTTTTACAGCATTTGCTAATCTTGTTTAATGTCAATTTGAAAATATGAGTTTTAAAATCCAAAGTTGCATATGTTCACATTAGTTAATGTACTATAAACAACTAACAATAACATTTTTCTATTTTTTATTTTACTAATATTAAGAAAGATAAAATTAAAAAACTATATACTGTAGTAACTCTAGTTTTTTGCAGAAAACATGGTTTTACCATAGTAATATTGTAATACCTATTAAAAGTTTAGTAACCATGTTTTATTTATTTATTTATTGTTAGAAACCATGGATTTTATACAGTATACTGTATCCATATAGTTTTACTATATAATAACAATGGTTAATCTTCTGGTTACTATAATTAGCAAATACCATGGTATTTGTAGTACGGTCAAAATAATCACAAAATTATAAACAAAATGTACCATAATTTTGTTTTGCTGTATTATTACGATGGTTTTACTATGAATGTCAAGGTTAAATATGGTTATTTTAGTAAAACAATGGCAAACTTATTGTGAGGGAACGCAAAACTATTTCAGAAAAACAATTCCCGCCCTGTCCTCTAAGGAGCTCCGCACTTTTCACCCCAAAAACAAAAGATAAAAATATTAATTATTTCACGTAATTATATTTTGTACATGGAAAATTAAACCTGTTTAGGATCACTGTGATTTTATTTATTTATTTATTTATTTATTTATTTTTTATTGTTTTGCATTTTTTAATTTTGAATTAAGTATATTTCTCCCAAAATTCTTGTTTGTTTTTGAGTTTTTAGTTTAATTCCCATTATTTTCAGTGATGATATTCATTAGATTCTCATTACTGTAATACTGTTTTTATTTTTTTATTTACTGTATTCAGGTCAAAATAACTGCATTACAATGATTTTGTTATATAAATCAGCATAAATTAAAGTACAACAAATATAATCTTGATTTATGAATGCTTTATATATATATATTTCTTTCTTTTCACATTATATGGGGTGTGGGGATGATTGATCATTATTAAAATAATGTCAAATTGTGCTAAAAAAAAAAATAAAATAAAAAAAAAGTATGATCCTAAAATTAGGGTTATTGTCTTTTAACAAAATATAATTTCTTTTATTTCCTTCTTGATTCTGGGGTGAAATATGGACAGATTTTATACTGGTGAGATTCACCCATATAGTACAGCACATTGTCACTGGATAACTTAGATTTCCACATATAACTAATGAGTGTGTGAAAATCTTAAAGCCAATGTAAATTAAAGTTAGTATAAAGCACCAGTAAATAAAATGGTTAATTTAAAGATCTAACAGCATTTTTTTTTTTTTTTTTTTTTTTTTTAAAGGGAAATAAGTGTTTATCAAAATGTTCCATTAGATTTATTACACAAAAATGTCCAATGTTTGCATGGGGGATTCTTTACGTTGGTTTACAAACACATGTAAATGATGTTTCTCCCTCCAGCCGATGTTCCTGAACATCCTCAAGACTGTTCTAACCTTTAATGTTTGTTGTGACAGTCTTTCATAAATGTCCTTATAAAAATATATAATTCAGAGAGAATTTAAATGTTTTCCCATTGCATTGCTATCCCTTTGCCAGTTCTCTCTGTGGTGGAACTAAATGATGGGAGAGAGGAATTATATAAGAATTGATCACTCACTGACAACACGTCAGTCTGCAGAGATATGACTCCCAATTGGAGAGAGTGTGGCCAAACTTTGCTGTCTAATACAACTGTATTCTTTATCATTTATAACCAACTGGTCAGATGCATTTTAAGTGTGTGAAACAACTTAATGTTGAATAACCACAAGAAAATGTCAAGACATTCATGATTTAAAAATACTTTTTACCTAGAAAAATATATATAATAACTTTTTTTTTTTTTTTAAATAATAATTAAGAGGTGTACATTCACATATATTCATGGTGCAAAGAAAATATGTTATTGCTTTTCACTTGATGGTTACACTTGGCATGTTTAGAGTTATTAAAAATCAAAATACACAGAAATGTTTTGTTAGATTAAAACTGAAAAATGTTTTATGAAAAAATATGAAAAATTCCTATAAAGAAATATTGTTTTTTATTTATATAAATTAGTTTTTTCAGGGTCATGGATTAAATAATGTATAGAAATAGCTCCTTATAAGTTACTAGACTGGACATTTCACTTTTAACAGTGTATGAAACCAATAAGAATATATCAGTTTTATTTCTTAGAACTTGGTGTGTGTATTTTAAACTAGAAATCATCTAGTCATAAACTACGTTAAGAAATCCCAGCAAGTTTATTTAGTAAGTTTGTTTTTGCAATTTATAATTTACCTGTACAACTTTTCCTTGCGGACTCTCCGAGAACACAAGGACCTGATTGTAAAGAGGATCTAGAGATTTACGCACTGACTTTGTCTTCTTTTTGGCGATACACATGCCATTTTCCAGAAGATACACTTTAATGTATACCGCTGAAAAGCAAGAAAGAAACAATAATATAACATCAATTCAAACTTGTCCTAGAAGTCCACAAGATATTGAAAATCCACATTAACTACATTGAAGAAAAGACTTCTGAGGCATCTTTCAAACACACACATACTTGCTTTCCAATAATGGATCCACAAATAAAAAGAGAAGAACAATCTCAAAGACGGCTTAAGATCCAAGAGAACCATGTGTATTTCAGAAGTAATCAATAAGGACTTTCAATCAAGTTTGCCCTCTGGTTAAACTGATCTAATTTGTTCTATAAGAGTCATGGATCGGTATGTCAGAGCACAGTTTGATGAAGAATCACCTGGAGGGCCCTTGGATCCAGGCTTCATGATGAGTCCTCGAGCCTGAATGATCTCCACTTCCAACTGTCCATTTCTCTCCATCAGACCGATCTCCACATCTCCTGAAATACATAACATACACAGTAAGATGAATCACATTTAAAAACAATACAAATACCAAAGTTTGATGACATTCTGAATCTTATTTGACAATTTTGACATTCCCCAACGTTATGCAATTTCCAAACTTTTGGAAAACATTTAAAATAATAGCAACAAAAAATAATAATAATAACAAAATGTGTAAACACTTGTTTTGCATGATTTTACCAAGCACATGAGCATTAGTTAGCGTCTTTCAATGGCAACTGTCTTCTCATATCACAATAAAAAAAAATATTTTAGCCTATTTTTTAAGATTTAAACATTTTAATTTCATAATATGTTGATCTGAGTAATCTTTAACAAATTATATATATTATATATATTAATGGTTATTTATATCAAATGATATATATTTTTATATTTTAGTTTAATATATATATATATATATATATATATATATATACATGTATGTATGTATATATATATATATATATATATATATATATATATATATATATATATCATATTAATAAAAATTATTAATTATTAAAAATTATATAATTATTACTTATAAAAATGTTATGTAATAATAATTAACTATTATTATTAAATATTAAAAATTTAATATTATTATCTAATGTATATATATATATATATATATATATATATAATTTTAATATAATAAAAATAAAACATTTTAATGTGAATAAAACCATGTTAAAGATGTTACCATATGAAGCACATTAGATGAATTCCAATTCATAGTGACCATCCTTATACCCTACTCACTTCGAAGGACAGAGCTCTTGATGTGGGCATTACTGTATGAATGTACCCTTCGCTAACAGTCTTGTGGAAGGGCTCTTCATGATAAATAAAAACAATTGTCTTACTTTCATTTGGAACGACCCTTCGAGTGGGGAAAACGGCAGTTTTTTTATTTTTGATTATTTTATTTTTTTATTCAGAATCATTTTATGGGACATTTTATCGTAAAAAGATATTAAAGACATGTTATAATTCAAATATATTCAAACATTAAATTACATGTGCAAAGTGTTTTATTAATATTAGGTTAAATAAACAAAAAGGTTCAGACAAATGCCAGAGAGTCTGTGTCACTTTTGCAGGGACATGCTGTCCATATAAGCAAGGTAAGCAGTGATTACCTAACAGAAGGGTGAAAAGAAAAATAACACTATGAAATATTTAAATATAATTGTCAGTGCTGATCCTAGCCCATTTTTCACCCTAGGTGAGAACCTTCAAAGTACAAATTAATGTATAATAAATTAATAATTAAATACATCACAAATGGGTATAAACTGAATCTAGCAAAACATTAATGAAAACAATGTTGGGAAGAAACATGTTATGGCTTCTTAAGTAGGCATCATAAATTGGTATCACCATATATAGAAATAAACTTATGTAAAGTGCACGAAAACCAAACCAAGTGGTCTAAGATGTTAAAAAATAAACAAATAAATAAAAAAGTAAAGAAAGCAAAAAGCAAAGGCGCACTGCCCTAAAGGTCTACAGTATGTTTCACAGCAGAGACATTTGTAGGCTTTCATCATTACTGGGGAGTCTGGGGCCCATCAAGTACACAATCTATTGTATCATGATGCTGTAAGGGGGTCTGGGGGCATGCTCCCCCGGGAGATTTTATTTATGTATTTATTTATTTGCAAAAACAGCACCAAAGCATTAATTTCTGGTTATTTTAGGAGCATCACTGGAACATTATCCTACATAGCCTACATACTGTAGATTGTGTAGCATTAATGAAACTATGGACTAAAAACATATTTTCACATTAGGACACAGCACAAGATGAAGTTTATCAAAGTTATCTTTCTCAAAAGCCTGCTGTGGCAGTATCATGGTACAGTGATGGTACAATATGGTAAAACCTTGGTATTTTTATAATATATTATGGTATTCATATGGTAGGCAACTCAAAGGAACATGTCCAATAAATATGGTATTGGCTTGGTCATTTCTGGTACTTTTAAGAGCTTTCAAGTAATGTTAGTATTTTGATACACTTTTATTTAGAAAATGTCTGTCCCTACAGTAGACAATCGATCACAGACTGCACTCGCACGTGACGACTGAATGCAGCTGCAGGTTTTGTTTCAGTGAACTGTAAGTAAATATCCACTTCATTCAGCGTTGTTTTTGTCTTCTGTCTTTTAAAGCATGTTTTACTGCGTGACAAAGTGCTTCAAACAATTCAGCCCACACTTTAGATAAATTCATTGAGAAGAACCAACTCAAAACAGAGATTATCTATCGGGCATCGCTCTAATTCACGAGCCCCATGCTCGTGAGTGTATGGCCGTGTTCACAATGGCATACTATCCATACATTTCTCACTGTTTTTGCCAAACACAGATATAACAGAAACAGTAAGAATAGTATGGTAGAAAGTCATTTAGTGCACGGCCTATATGTTCTGTGGGGGGGCGCCACGACACCTTATTGGAACGCACAGGGCGCATTTTGTTCGACACAGATTGGACACATGCTAAAATTGGCTCTGTAGATTGGCGCCTGCCACGCCCCCGAAGTGATGGTTGACCGTCCCTGATAATGAATATAAACTATGGTTTTCTTTCAAATTCCTCATCTTTCATCTCAGTTGAGCAGCACAGACAGTTATTCATTTATTCGCTTTGGCATCACCCTCAGGTATAAGCACTTTGTCAAGCTTTCTCTCATTCTAAGCATCGTTTATTGCCCTTTCATTCAACACTGTACGTTCATTCAAATTGAATCGCGTCTGCTACTACAAATGGCCAAGGTAAGCATGCTTACCAAAATGAGCAAGCCAATCAGAAGCTCCTTCCTTCAGTCACGCTATCTGATAGGCTAGATTTTAGTTTTTTGTCAACACATTCAAGTTCACGTAACAAATGTGTTATTAAGCGCTAAAATGGATATCTGAAGTGTAAGCATCGATGACCTATGTGGATTTGGAAAAGTTTATTTCAATTAAAAATCGACAATGAGAGGTTATCGAAACCTCAACAAGTGGGCGACTTTTACAACAAAGTGACAAGGTGATCATTAGCAAGGAGAGACGCATGGAATTTGTGTTCAAATAAAGGTAAGATAATATATTTATTAAAAATCTGTGTTATTGATAGTTTGTCATAGATATTAGGCCATTGTATCTGGTTAGTCTGAGGCTATGAAGTGGTGATTTGGCAGTCATTTCCTTCTTGTGTTATGTCTGTTTTAGTTCACTGCGGTAAAGTTAGTTTTACATTTGACATTCATTAGACATTTGGTTTCAAAACAGTTAAACTCCCTGCACATTTCGTGTTTTGAGCCCAAAACAATTTAGATATACATAAACAACCATCCTTTGTATAGCACAAGGCGTAAATTAAAAAAATAAAAATAATAATAATTAGCCTTATAAATTATACAATTTAACCATATGATGTAATAACATTACGCTAATAGTAAATTACTCAGAAAAATATCCCATTCATCGCACATGACTTTTATAAATTTTATAATAATTTTAGAACTTTAAATGTATGCAATATGCTAAATCAATTAAACTCAGGGACCATTTGAGCTAAAGATGTCAAACCAACTTCAGTAAACTCAGATTATCATTCTTTATATAGCACAATGCTTATTTTTGGGAGTTTTTTTTTTTGTTGTTGTTGTTGTTGGTATTTCTTATTTAGAATATTTAATCCATATTAATCAATTAAACTCAGGGACCATTTGACCCAAGACTGTTTGAGCTAAAGATGTCAAACCAACTTCAGTAAACTCAGAATATTAATCTTTATTTAGCACAAGGCTTATTTTTTATTTATTTATTTTTTTTTAGAGTTTTTAATTGGTACTTTTTTTATATAATATTTAATCCATATAAATCAATTAAACTCAGGGACCATTTGACCTAAGGATGTCAAACCAACTTCAGTAAACTGAGAATAGTATTGTCACGTTTGAAGAAAGTCATGAGAGCAGGAACTAGATGCAGCTTAATTTAATAGAAAATAAATCAAATACAAAAACAGGGTAAACACAGGACCAGGCAAGACTAGGAACTGGAAAACAAAATAAACATCACAACAAAGATCGCAGCTGGTACGAGAACTAGAGAGAACACACAACAACTCACAAAGACTGGGTAGAAATCAGGGCATTATATACACAGGGGTAAATGAGGAAATGAAACACAGGTGAGAACAATAGGGAACAGCTGGCAGTGATGAGGGCAGGGAATTATGGGAAGTGTAGTCTGGGGGAAACAGATGACGGGCAAAAAATAAGGCGAAACAACAGTGAATCATGACAAGTATTCCCTACATAGCACAAGGCTCATTTTTGAGAGTTTTTATTTTGTATTTTTTTTATATATAGAATTTTTAATCCAAATAAATCAATTAAACATGAATGTTAACACTATGTTTTTTTTGTTTGTTTGTTTGTTTGTTTGTTTTTTACCACTCACCATTCTCTCGTACCTTCTACAATTCAGTAAAAAGTTTGACAACTTAAGGTTAAACGGTCTTGAAGTTAAATGGATTTAAATATATTCTATAATATAAATATAAATATTCTATATTAAAGTACCAAATAATATTCCCAAAAATAAGCCTTTACATTAGTTCAGATTAGTTCATTGCTGCTGTCTATTCCAGTGGTTCTGAACTGTGGGAAGAATGATGTGTGAGGCCTATGATGTTGAAACTACTGTAGTAATTGGCAGTCTTTTCTTTTTCTTTTTGTTGTATGTCAAAACAAGCTCTTCTGGCACTGTGGTTCATTGTATGATTTAATGGACATAAACATGCTCGGCTCAATGTATGACAATCTTTAATTTGTGTGATATGAGCAATATTACTGTTATGAATTTAAAACAATTTGGTCATGAAGTTTGTTGTGACATAATTGTTTCCATTGACTGGTGGGTTCTAAGCCAACAGTTTATGTCAATAACATTTTTGCGACATTACACTCACCTGTATAATGAGTTTTGGGCACAGCATTTAATAATATGTATTAAAATCTTTGATGCTTGCCCCATGGCACGTGCCTGTACTTTTGTTATAAAAGTTTTTTTGTTCTAAGCAAATCTGTGCATAATTAATAAGATGCATAATTCTGAGACAAGAAAAGGAGACATTTTTAGCCTATCTTCACCTGCATTTAAGATAGCATAGGCAGCTTCATGTGTCTGATGTTTACAACATACAAAGGCACTTACCCATTGAAGTGGTAGCTAGTGTCTGTCGGCCCACAAACTGAGCTGGCCCCATCCCATCCAGAAAATCACTGAACTGGGCATCCGATGCCAAGCACATACCACTGTAGTTCAGACTAAAGGAGAGAGAACAGGGCAGTGTGAATGTGGAAGTTTCCATTCATTTTAACAGCTTTTTGTTTTTATATATTTTTTTATAAAATGTAATGGGGTATTTTTTTTATGTCACATCTTAAGAATACAGTATATTTAGTTTCAGACGGGAACATAATGCAGCATGAAAATAAGATTATGTTGATAACAATAGTTTCACTTCATAAATGCAGGATTCCCTATCTGTCACTCACTCGACGTTGTGTCGATGTAGTGACACTAGGGGTCACTCCTGGGAGCCCCAAACACCTCTGCTTTTTTGAAAAAAAAGGCCAATGAGAATTGGCAAGTGGAATTTGCATGCCACTCCACCGGACATAAGGGTATAAAAGGAGCTGGTATGCAACCACTCATTCAGATTTTCTCTTCAGAGCCGAGCAGTTGTATTCAGTGCACTGAATTCAATTCCCTCCAAAGATGCACCTCAAAACTGCTGGATTTACGGCACATTTCAGTAGCTTCTTCCCCTCTGCACCCGTAGAGTGCAGAGAATGCCCCTGGGCGCTTTGGCAGAGCAAAAATAAGAGAGTATATTCTAAAAGAGTATATTCTCATTCACAAAAAAAGCGGCACACACACGGAACGTCTTTTTAAAGATGCCTGTCCGTTTGTGTGTTATTCCTGGTTGCGGTCGTTATCTCTCCACTTCTGACGGCCACGATCGCTGTCTTACATGTCTGGGCACTGCCCACGCGAGAACATGACCACGGCAACACTGCGGTCACAATCCCACCCCAGCGGTTCCCCACACCAGTCCTTCTACCTACGGGTTTGAGGCCGTGTCGGTTAGCACTGGGGGCAATTTGGGGACATCAATGGGACCACCTCCATCGGGTATCCCCCCACGGACCTCCCATTCCCCAGCACACTCGCTTGCCCCGATCGGGCTCTCGCACGAGACCGCCGGCTCGTCTCAGCGCGAGTTCGACTTCTCGTTCGGAGCTAGGGAAGACGATGAGTTATCGAGCGCAGCATCGGAGAGCGGGCTCTTCCATTCTGTGCTTCCTCCTTCGGGAATGGTCGCCCAGTCTCACGCCGACGCGGAAATGACGGACATGCTTTCCCGAGTGGCCGTGAGCATCGGGCTAGAGTGGAACCCTCAACTCTCCCCTGAACCCTCGTGGCTTGACGATTGGTTTCTGGGCTCGGGGCGCCGCCCACGGCCACGTACCGCCCCCATTCCTTTCTTCCCAAAAGTGCATGAGGAGCTGACAAGATCGTGGGAGGCACCTTTTACTGCCCGGTCCCGGTCTTTCAGCTCCCCCGCTCTCACTACCCTCGATGGTGGAGCAGCCAGGGGGTATTCGGTGATCCCCCAGGTGGATAAGGCGCTTGCGGTGCACTTGTGTCCGCAGAGCGCCGCCACCTGGCGCAGGCGCCCGAAGCTCCCATCCAGGGCCTGTAGGTTTACGTCGTCCCTGACGACTATGGCCTGCGGTGTCGCTGGACATGCCACCTCTGCCCTGCAAGTACACCATGCCAAGGTGCTAAAAGAACTGCACGAGGGTAGTTCTGACCCGGGATTGATGCAGGAACTGCGCTCGGCGACCGACCTCGCTCTCCGGGTGATGAAGGTCACGGCGTGGTCTCTCGGGCAGGCGATGTCCACCCTGGTGGTCCAGGAGCACCACCTTTGGTTCAACTTGGTCGAGATGGGACGGTTCCTTGATGCCCCAATTTCCCAGGTTGGCCTGTTTGGCGACGCCGTCGAGGACTTTGCCTAGCAATTCTTGGCGTTGAAGAAGCAGACAGAGGCCTTACAACATATCCTGCCCTGGCTTAAAGCCCCACACCCTGTCTGCTCGTCGCCAAGGGCGTCCTCCTGCAGCAACAACACCAGCTCCGCCGCAGCCCACCCCCGTGGCCCGGCTCCGGGGTGGAGCCCTCCACAGGAAGCAGACCTGTCTCGCGGCCAGCCGCTAAGAACCTGAGAAAGGCTTCGAAGTGCCCCCAAGATGGGCGACCCAGGGGCAAGGAGACCCACTTCTCTGGGGCTGGTCGACAGACCATTCCATCCCCCGGTGGAGGGCCGGGAGGAGAATATTTTGTCGCCGCATGCCCAGGAGGCTGTGGCACTCAAAAGCCTGACAAAAGAATGGTTCCCTCATCTCCTGGATCACATATCCGGTGCGTACGGCCGTCGACACAACCACCATCCACCTTCCCAATTTGGCAGGTATGGTGCTCCAGCGGCAGACCCCCCATCCCTGTGCACCCAGCTGTAGCACAAACACGCCCACATGGGATTGGTTCCAGTGGACTACGGGGACAAAATTCCTCATCCCCCCTCCTTGGCCAAACTTATGGTGGGCGGCAGGAGCCAGGTAAGTGCTTCGATGTCCCTGGACTCGAGTCCCCTCGACGTGGCACCTCGAGCTCTGTCCCAACGCGAGGCCCCACCCGCCAGTACGTCTGACGTGATCATTCCCTTGGTCCCCCTCACCCGGAGTTTGGGCACATAGCTCGCGCTTTCCAACCCGTCGCGATGGCTGACCCGGACCGTCCGACTTGGCTATGCGATTCAGTTCGCCAGGTGCCCGCCCAGGTTCAGCGGCATCCGCTTCCTTGAGCGAGAACGCCGCTACCTTGCGTGCGGAAAACGCTACCCATCTGCGCAAGGAAATGATATAGCCTGTCCCTCCAGCCGAGATGAAGAAAGGGTTCTACAGCCCTTACTTCATCATACCGAAGAAAGGCAGTGGGTTGCGACCAATCCTAGACCTGCGAGTACTGAACCGGGCTTTGCACAGACTCCCATCCAAGATGCTGACGCAAAAACGCACTCTAACAAGTGTCCGGCATCAAGATTGGTTCGCAGCGGTAGACCTGAAGGACGCGTACTGCCACGTCTTGGTCTTACCTCGACACAGACCCTTCCTGCGGTTTGCCTTTGAAGGCCAGGCATACCAGTACAAGGTCCTCCCCTTCGGCCTGTCCTTGTCCCCTCACATCTTCATGAAGGTCGCAGAGGCAGCCCTTGCCCCGCTAAGGGAAGTGGGCGTCCGCATCCTCAACTATCTCGATGACTGGCTAATCCTAGCTCACTCTCGAGAGTTGCTGTGCACACACAGGGACCTCGTGTTCTGGCACCTCAGCCGACTGGGGCTTCGGGTCAACTGGGAAAAGAGCAAGCTCTCCCCAGTTCAGAGCGTCTCTTTTCTCGGTTTGGAGTTGGACTCAGTCTCAATGACAGCCTGCCTCACGAACAAGAGCACACAGTCGGTGCTGAACTGTCTGAAGGCATTCAGACAGAGTACAGCGGTTCCACTGAAAATTTTTCAGAGGCTTCTGGGGCATATGGCATCCTCAGCAGTAGCCACACCGCTTGGGTTGATGCATATGAGACCGCTTCAGCACTGGCTTCAGACTCGAGTACTGAGATGGGCATGGCGCTGCCTCTTCAGCCCTTGGATCGACCTTGCATTTCTATGGGCAGGGGTTCCCCTAGAGCAGGTCTCCAGGCGCGTCATGGTTACAACAGATGCCTCCAAGACGGGCTGAGGCACCGGATGCAACAGGCACACAGCCGCCAGCTCCTGGACTGGCCCACAGCTGCGTTGGCACATCAACTGCCTAGAGTTGTTGGCAGTACTGCTCACCCTGCGGAGGGTCTGGCCGTTGATCCAGGGCAAGCACGTGTTGGTCCGGGCGGACAACACAGTGATGGTAGCATACATCAACCATCAAGGCGGTCTACACTCCCGTTGCATGTCACAACTCGCCCGCCATCTCCTCTGGAGTCAGCAGCGCCTCAAGTCCGCTACGAGCCACTCACATCCCGGGAGAGCTCAACACCATAGCGGACATGCTGTCATGTGTTGGCAGCACCCAACACCTTTGCGAGGTTCTACAATCTCCGGGTTGAGCCGGTCTCGTCCCGTGTATTGGCAGGCACAAGCAGGTAAGTTCTGGGACAGCTGGCCGGGTGTACCGCTTGCGCATAGTGCCTCCCTTGAGGTGAAGATGTGCGCTCTTGACTCCCAGTCGTGTTCACAGACTGTGATCCCTGGATGACTTTCCTCCTTAGCCCTGTGGCAGTTGAGTTTGTGGAGAAACTCGCTGACTGGCCCAGTACGTGTGCTAATGAGCCCCTGTACTGAGGTAGGTGCTCCACATGTGCTCGTTCCCCGAAGGCGACCCCATGTGATATTTTCCGCAAAATCGTTTCCCTATTGGCAAACTGTGTCTTCCTTGGGCAGAGGCCCCCGGTCACCATGCTCTTTAGAAACTCCTCCCCCTTCGGGTAGGACATACCATGGGATCTCTCCACATGACATACTTCTGACAAGACTCGGTAAGACCATGTGACGTATTTCACTCAAAATACCCCCCCCCCCCTTTTTGGGTGGGGTGTGGTTTCTGTGGTGTGTTCCCCTTGGAAGGGACACCCCCTGACGCAGACACTTATGGCTCCCAGTCAGTTAATAAATTCCACTCTTTTTGGGGAGAAAAGAGAGGTAAAGAGGCCTCGGCTGGGCTAGCCTGTCCCTATAGTTGGGCAGTCGACTTGTTCCTGATGGACCGTTCGACGCTCATAAGAGCGTTGGGGGAGGTTACGTGATGGCCTGGTGTGCTGGCTATGAGGCATACAGTGGTCTGCCCGTCACACACCACCAGTTCACGTAACACAGTTCAGATAGTTGTGGCATTTTGTATAGGGACCGCTAGTGTCACTACATCAACACAACGTCGAGTGAGTGACAGATAGGGAACGTCCTGGTTACTTTCATAACCTCCGTTCCCTGATGGAGGGAACGAGATGTTGTGTCCCTCTTGCCACAATGCTGAATTACCCGCTGAAATGGCCGGGACCTGGTCTCGGCTCCTAAGCACAAAACCTGAATGAGTGGTTGCATACCAGCTCCTTTCATACCCGTATGTCCGGGGGAGTGGCATGCAAATTCCACTCGCCAATTCTTATTGGCCTTTTTTCAAAAAAGCAGAAGTGTTTGGGGCTCCCAAGAGTGACCACTAGTGTCACTACATCGACACAACGTCTCGTTCCCTCCATCAGGGAACGGCGGTTACGAAAGTAACCAGGACGATATTCTGGTATAGAAGAGTATATTCTGATGTGATATTTTTCAAATATTTAAAAAAAAATATTTCAGTGGTTTGGTAAGTGGCTGCATGGGAATTACTCTAAGTGTATGTCATTATTTCCTGGTATTTGTCATGGTTAAAGCTGTGTAATTAAAGTGTTTAATTTAGTCTGTGTTAAAATATTTTCCCCTATCCCAACTTAATATGCAGAGACAACTATAAGCCTTTTGTAGGTTGTTTTCTTTTATTCTCTGAAAACATCACAAGATTATGATGGGACTGGATCAATGAACAGAAGGCACATCTCTTTTATCTAATGAAGACGGACAGCCTTTCAGCCTGACAGTGAAGCTTTACTTTCATGATGTGGACTGGACTGCTGAAAAAATGCCAACACATGCAAGCACGCATGCACAGATGCACACATACACACACACTTTTTTCTTGCTCCTAGGCAGATTTGAGATGCATGCTGCCAAAAATTACACATGCAATAATTTCACTATTGTGTGAAATAGCACAGTGTGTGTGTTTTTGTGTTAAGATTATGCTCCATGTCAAATTCAATCTCTTGACCCTGCAAATGGGAGGCCTAAATATTTATTAGATTTGTATTAAACTATATTTAGGTCATGGTTTATTTTTCAATTATTATTATTATGTTTATATTTACAATGGTATTTATGATCTAATTTATATTGGTATCATTCCTCCTGTTGTCGTAGAGTGAATTTTAAGTCCCTGCAAAAGGTGCCGGTGGAAGAAGTTGTAGAGAGTAAAATGTGTGGATTTGGTATGATTTTTTTTTTACCACTTTGTTATTTTGATTACATTTTAATTTTGTTTGAAGTGTAATTTGAATTTATAAATAATTTAGGTTTTATTTTTTCGATTTTAATAAATTAAAAAAAATTTTCAAAATCAAAATTGCCCGGTAGAAGTGAAGTGTGTGCCGATTCAATCACTGTTAATACTAGCCATGATTTGTGTGTCAGTAGATGAAAATTATTAACAATACTTAGATTCTCTAAGCATAAATCCAAATCCTGATGAGAACCATATTTTCCATGCACATAAAAGGTCATAGAAATATGCCTGACATTCAACAGGGATGCACTTAATGCACAAATGAACGTAGGTCCATATTTCTATTCTTCTAATTCATTGTATACAGTCCATTTACACTACCAACTTCTTATGAATGTTCTGTCTTTGTTTATATTGCTGATGCTTGTCAAGGAATGGACTATATAATAGGATGCATCCGGTGCCGGAGAAGAATCTCAAAATTAAATTGCACTTGATCCAGCCCATTAGTGCTATGCACGTGCAATTTCGCCAAACCCACTTGTGCCTAGACTTAGCGCATGCTTGCACGAAAATACCAAAAATTTCTAGCCATGCCGATTGACTTTGCTTGTGTGACTTATGGCTTAGCGTTAGCGCTCTTAAAGGTGCACTCAGTAATTTGTTCCTCATAAAAAAGTTTAACTCTTAAAGACATGAATTGTAATTTTGCTATATATGTATAAAATCATGACTACTCACATTAAAATGAAGACTCCAGTCATATCAGTAACCTGATAAAAGCTGTTTTATTCTTCATGGAGAGGGTCTGCACATGGGAGCTGCCATGTTAGAATCACATGACCAGCCGAATACTACTCACTTAATCTTAAGCGAGTATTTGACACTTTCACTCATTGATTAAAGTAATCATGGCTGACTGTGAATAATACATTTCTACAATGGCATCTGAAACTGAAAACTATTGATTTTAAATTATGCTGCATCCAAGCCGCTAGGTGTCAGTGTAAGTCCAAGATGACACAAAGACAAAAGCTGCGCCTTTAAAATAGGTTGCTATATCTCAAAATTTTGAGAAATAAATTCACAATTGCAATTTTTTATTTATTGTACTTATACGAGACATAAACTCGCAATTGCCATTTTATTTCTCATAACTGTAACTTTATTTCTCACATTTGTAACTTTGTTTCTTGCCAATAAAGTCATAAGTACGAGATATATGGTCGAAATTGCGACTTTAGATATAAACTCACAATTTCAACCATATATCTTGCACTTATGACTTTATTTGTCCTAATTGTGACTTAATTTCTCGTAATTGCAAGTTTATATCTAAAGTCGCAATTTCGAGTTTGCATCTCATAATTGCGACTTTATTTCTCACAACTGTGCCTTTATTTGTCGCAATTACAAATTTATCTCACATTATTTAGTTTATATCTCGTGATTGTGACTTCATATGTCACAATTTCAAGGTTCTATCCCGCAATTGTGACTTTATATCTTGCGATTTCGAGTTTATATCTTGCAATTGCAATTTTATTTCTCACAATTGCAAGATAAAAATGAGCAATTACGAGAAAAAAATCACAATTGTGAGCTAAAAAGTCAGAATTATTTTTTTTATTCTATATCCCGAAGCGTATCCAGCTTCCATAGTCACACACTTGAGCTCAGAAGAGATTTATTAGATCAATTTTTCCAAAAGATCCTAAATGCAGAAACAGATGCAGTTTTTTTTTTCTCCTGCAAGCCAGAAAGGACATTTGTACCAAAGGGGCCACAGAGTGCCACCTCATTTATCATTTCCTTTAATTGTATGAAAAAATAAGATGCAATAAAAAATATATTGTGGTTGAGGTTGTCAATCACTAACATTCTGCCTAAAATCTCCCTCTGTGTTCCACGGAAGAATGAAAGTCATAAAGGTTTGGTCTAACACCTGGTGAGTGAATGATAACCAAATTTACATTTTTGCATGAACAAACCCTTTAAGAGGGCATTTTCAAAAGCAGCATGTGGGCATGGCCCTTGACAGCCCTCCATCTCCATCCATTCTCCTTCAAACCCCCTTCCAAACCCATCCCTCTCTCCTTTTCCACCTCCATTCCTCCATCCCCAGCTCCCCATTCCCATCTCTCTGTTTGTTCTCGATATGCTCCTCGCTAATGTAGACAGTTTCATAATTAATTTTCTTTCTGCGGTTTGGCCTCGATTCTCTCCATCGCCCCTCCACCCATTCCCAATTCTGTCTCTTTCGCTTGTCATCTCCGTACAGGTCTATTTTTAAAATGCTTTTGGGAGGGTCCAGACAAATTCGATACCTAGTACTCAGACTGAGCCTCCCAGGAGATGTCATCTTCATTGCCTTCTCTTTCTCTCGCTCGTTTTTCATGCCACGCTGTCTCTAGCTCCCTCGTCATTATCCAGTTCATCATTTACTCTTTCTCGTATCTCTCTATCCATTTGTCTTGCTCACCTTAAAGGGATAGTTCACCCGAAAATGAAAATTCTACCATCATTTACTCACCCTCACATCATTGTGTTTTCATATAACACAAAAGAAGAATTTTTGAAGAATCCTTATGTAGTCACTCTGTCAAGCTCCAAAAAGAAAATACCATAAAAGAAAAAAAAAGTAGTCCATATGACTTGTGCAACATATTTGACGTCTTATGAAGCTATATGATAGCTTAGAGTGAGAAACAAACTAATTTAAGTCGTTATTCACTGAAAAACCTCTGCCGAAGCTCTGACTACAAAAGTTGTATGGAATATAAAAATTATGCATTGAAGGCAAACGTCATTGGTTCTCATGTGTCATTAATATCGATTTATGATTTACAGCGGAGGAAAAAATGTATTTAAATTTTGCTTTGTTTCTCACACAATATTACTTCAGAAGTCTTGGAATATAATACATGAATCATATGGACTGCTTTTAAAAATGATACAGTATGTATTATATTTACTATATGTAAAAGAGCGGTCAGGATATTTGTATTTGAAAATTAACTTTTTCTGTCCTAAGGAAGAAAGAAATTCGGGTACATAACAACATGAGGGTGAGTAAATGCTGAGACCTAAATTCGCAATTGCCATTTAATTTCCTGTAATTGCAACTTTCTTTCTCACTACTGTGACTTTATTTCTCACCACTTGCAAGTTTATATCAAAAGTCGCAATTTTGAGACTACATCTCGTAATTGCGACTTTATTTCTCACAATTGTGTCTTTATCTTGCAATTTTGAGTTTATATCTTGCAATTGTGACTTTATATTTCGCAATTTCGAGTTTATATCTTGCAATTGCAACTTTATATCTTGCAATTTCGAGTTTATATCTTGCAGTTGCAATTATATGTATTACATTTACTATATGTAAAAGAGCAGTCAGGATATTTGTATTTGAAAATTAAATTTTTCTGTTCTAAGGAAGAAAGAAATTTGGGTACAG
Source organism: Myxocyprinus asiaticus (assembly GCF_019703515.2). NCBI lineage: Eukaryota > Metazoa > Chordata > Actinopteri > Cypriniformes > Catostomidae > Myxocyprinus > Myxocyprinus asiaticus. The sequence continues at coordinate 6,150,766 of NC_059352.1, forward strand.
AACAACATGAGGGTGAGTAAATGTTGAGACATGAATTCGTAATTGCCATTTAATTTCTTGTAATTATTACTTTATTTCTCACAATTGTGACTTTAGATATAAACTGCAAGTGGCGAGAAATAAAGTCGCAATTTCGACCTCATATCACGCACTTGCGACTTTATTTGTCCTAACTGTTACTTCATTTCTCGTGATTGCAAGTTTATATCTAAAGTCGCAATTTTGAGACTACATCTGATAATTGCGACTTTCTCACAATTGTGTCTTTATATCTTGCAATTTCGGGTTTATGTCTTGCAATTACAGCTTTGTCTCGCAATATTGAGTTTATATCTCACAATTTTGAGTTTCTATCCCGCAACTGCAACTTTATATTTTGTGATTTCAAGTTAATATCTTGCAATTGCAATTATATGTATTATATTTACTATATGTTAAAGAGCGGTCAGTAAAGAAGTTCGGTGAGTGTGAGTAAATAATGACAAATTTCCATTTTTGGGTGAACTATTCCTTTAAATTTCAGTATGTTCCTCACACAAAGCTACCATATGGCTTCAGAAGACTACAAAAATAGCACACAAGTTGTATGGACTACTTTTATGCAGCTTTTATGGTGTTTTTTGTTTTGTTTTTGCTATCACTAAGAACTGTTATTGGAAAAGAGTTGAGTTTCTTTTCAACACATGAAGGTGAGTAAATAATTAGTCTCTAATGCAACACATCTTTTCCTCATGTCATCTCATAAAATGGAGAGTCATTATTACTCACTGCATTTTGCATGCACTGTTGTCAGCAGCAGCCATTAGTAAACACACATGCATTACTACAAACGCTTCTGAGCATGACAAATACACCCATTACTGCTGCACATATTACACGCTACATTCTTGATGTCACTTGAATAAACATTTGTCTGCATTATGTCTTCAGTGCTTTGCTATGAATGGCTTTTATATATCACTGTCTCTATGCTGTTTGTGTTGAACTGGTATTCATTGTTTGCAAAAAATTTTAAACAGATGCTGAATTCTTGCATGCGCATACAGAGTTCATCTTTGCTGGAAGAAGTTGAAAGTTATGTGGAGATCTTTCTGAGTAAAGCTCTAGCAACCTTTGTTTGCAGATGCCTTTTGGTTTCATATTTTGTTTTCTAATGCAATGACATTCATACATTTTAAAGTGTGACTAATACTTTTTAGGGCCACCGTATGAATAGTTACTTTTTCCAGAAAAATCCTTGATGATAAAAATACACTGTTCAAATTTATTTTGAGTGTCTATAATACCAGTGAATTTGCATGATTAAAATTATTATTGTGTACTTTTTTATGGGGCTAACTTTTTTATTCACATTGATGTCATTGCATTTTGTTTTTGTCAAAAATGTCCAACTTAAAGACAATTTTTCAAATATAGATTCAGTCTAGGAACCCTAATATGAATGAGGGATTACAGGTAAACAATTTCAAGATAAGGATTTTGTGATTGTCATTTTCTTGAAACCTTGAAGCAGTCACACTGTACAGCCTCAATTCATTAGACTTTATAAGAGCACTTTTGATCCATGCACCATGAGCAGTTCTGCTTTTAGATTTATAATTAGTGCATTAGTTTGCAGCTTTCTAGGGCATTTTGAAAGGTCTATTGCATAAATGTCAGTGATGTGACCTTTCAAACTTTTTTCTCCCCAAATAAGATGACTTTACAGAGAAAAGTTGCTTTTCTGTGGGTCAGATATGCAAGACGTTTACAGATTCTAATTAGACATGCATGCATTTAATAACGTCCTAGCAACTGTATAGCAACATGACAAAAAGCATTAAGAAAGTCTAAGCAACCACATAGCAACACCCCAACATTGAGCCACGAGTTTTGCATGGGCAAGCACCACTCATGTTTTCTTCAGAAAATGTAAATATGTAGTTTTTGTAAATGTAAAAAAGTGGATCAGTCATCAAATATAGATTGTGCTTAATATTGCAGGGGGAAAAAATAAGAAAAAAAACCAGTAATGACTAGTCCTTCAACATCTGTCTACTGTAACAGCTGCTTACAGATGTTGTTTACTGCTTTTTAAAACTATTTCTTGATCTTAGTAAAAAAATACTGTGCTTTAGGGTTAAAATACAAAAAGTGAGCTTACTTTGTTACTTTATAATTCTAATTAACTGGGTTGCACTTTATTTTGTATAACCGATGCGAAAACAAGAACAGAAGCATTTCACTAAATATTACGCTTTAAAAAGACCTCAAATGTCACAAAGGAATCGCATTGTGAATATATTTTTTCATCAGTCCGGACGAACTGATTCACTATAACGACTCGGCCTTTGCAGCGCTACATTTGAGAGGAAGGACCGTTTAGGACAAACCGATTCACTAGAATGATTCAGACTTTGCAGCACAGTATGAGTTCCAGAACCGTTTAGGACTAACCGATTCACTAGAATGATTCAGACTTTGCAGCGCTACATATGAGACAAAGGACCATTTAGGGCAAACTGATTCAATAGAATTAATCAGACTTTGTAGCACCACATATGAGACAAAGGACCATTTAGGATGAACCCTTTCACTAGAATTAATCAGACTTTGCAGCGCTTCATATGAGTAAAAGGACCATTTAGGACGAACCAATTCACTATAATGAATCGAACTTTGGAGCGCTACATATGAGAGAAAGGACTGTTTAGGATGAACCGATTCACTAGAATGAATCGTACTTTGCAGTGCTAGATATGAGAGAACGGTTTAGGATGAACCAATTCACTAGAATGAATCGGACTTTGCAGCGTTACATACGAGAGAAAGGACCGTTTGGACGAACCGATTCACTAGAATGATTCTGACTTTGCAGCACCATATATGAGACAAAGAACCATTTAGGATGAACCGATTCACTAGAATGATTTGGACTTTGCAGCGCTACCAGCGAAGAGCTGCAAACTTCTGGCAAACATTTGCGGTGAATCAAAAGCTAATTTGCATGTGAAAATAACAAGTGGCAAATTTGCGTCAAGTTTGCAGCTAGTTTAAATTTTTTTGTAAGGGTTTGCAGCGTTATGGGTAAAAGGACCGTTTAGGAAGAACCGATTCACTATTATTAATCTGACCTTGCAGTGCTACCAAGGGCATAGATTTGGCTTGAACATTTGGGGGGTTGTAGTGTGAAGCATTTACATATTTCCATTGATCAAGGTATAAATAATGGGGGGTTGTACTTGCTTGCTTTGATTATTGGGGGGGTTAACTCCCCCCCAACCCCCCTGGAATCTACACCTCTGAGCACTACATATGAGAGCAAGGACCATTTAGGACGAATCGATTCACTATAATGAACCAAACTTTGCAGCGCTACATATGAGAGAAAGGACTGTTTAGGATGAACCGATTCACTAGAATGAATCGGATTTTGCAGTGCTACATATGACAGAAAGGACCGTTTAGAACAAACCAATTCACCATAATGAATAGGACTTTGCAGCGCTACATATGAGAGAAAGGACTTTTGAAGCTAGATACTGTATAAGAGGGAGGGCAGTTTCTGACAAGCCGAACCACTGTATTTTTTTCATGTGCAACAGAAGAAAGAAAGTCATACGGTTTTGAAACAACATGAGGGTAAATAAAATCAGAACGATAATTATATGTGAACTGTTCCTTTATGGAACAGCCACACAAGCAATTTCACGCAGGCCTCACAGTTTAAGGTAGTCTAAAATGGAAGTTACAAACAATATCTGAGGGAAAGTGATAAAAGAAACGAAAGAAACCCCCATGTAAAATATATCCTGTCCGAAAATGCCACTGACTGAATCAAAACCGTCGTAACTCTGTAACTTTCCATCACGTTGTTCATCAGAGCCTTCAGCTACAGTGAGTGTTTATGTAAAAGATGTCTTTTACTCAGTTAGGTATTCATGATATGTATAAGATGCAATGTAATATGGTGAAATATCCTCAGTGGTGGCAGCCAAAACTTAAATCCCCATGCTCCATAAACTACGTAGTAATCCGTCTAAATTGGGCTGGATTTTACTCCCATGATGGAGTTGCACAGGAAGAGCATCCAACTGAATTATATAAGGTTTGTGAAGATTTTTTCACTGTCTGTGAATTTCTAATGAAGCTCTGGGTATTGGACAAAGGGTTTGAGGGGAAATTTATGCAGAATAGATTATCAGTCGCACAAAACATATTGCTATAATTATGTAACGAAGCATATTCTTTTGAAAGGAAGCAAAGATTGAACTGCAAGTGCTTTTGAAAAGTTTTTGTTGTCATAAATGAATGGTTCTTTTTTTTATTGTTCTGCATGAAAAATCTTTTATTTGAAATTTCTAGCCATTTGTTAGACAAAATGACACATGTTTATCCAACCTCAGCCACAATATCAAATCATTCATATCTTTGCACAAACCAGTAACTATCTTCTATATTTATCCAAACTTGTGCAAACCTTTTGGCACATGGAAACATATGTTAAAATAGTCTTCTTACAAGGAGTTGAAGCAAAACAGCTTTTGCACCTTCCAAAACCTGCAGCTAAAGTTAGCTTTGATGTGACACACCAGATATTATCCAGCCCATACAAGATTTGACATAAGTTTACAAAAATTCGATATAGATGTTTTAAACTTTGTATATCCTTCAGGAGCAAACAGCCAACAGAGGAAAAGTTTATTGCAGAGCATACAAGATTTATTGTTGGTTATGTAACTTAGGGGAATACCTAAAACACTTTATTTATTGCTACATGTTCCAAAAAATATAACCATAATCACCTGACAGTGAAGGTACTTTTAATGCTTTTGTTGTGCTGTTGGATGCAATAACACTTAAGAATGAATCCCAAACCAATGCAGTGGGATTCATGTATAATACTCACTTGCCCTCTGAGCCATAGCTGTTCATGCTGTCCTCTATGGACTCATGGCTGGCCTGCCGAACTGTGCGACTGGGCATCTCTACGGCCAGTCCTGTCTCTGTACTTCTCTGAATACCTTTTATCCTGCGGCCCTCTGGGTCTAAAAGAAAGAAAAGAGAGAAAGAAAGAGGTTTAGTATAGCTCATTAAACCAAGACTACTTAACTACACTCTTACAAATGTGAGCGGTGCTTGCCCGTGCAAACTCAATACCATGTTGTATTGCTATGGTGAAATAAGAGGTGATTGGTGACATAAGCCAAAAAGGAAAGTTATTTCAGAAGTGGAGCAAGTTATTATATTTAGCTTATTTTTGTTATTTTTTTTTTTTTTTGGATCCTAAAGGCAAATGATCCACCAATCAGAGACTCACGGAGAACAAAGCACGCCAACCGATCCCTGCAGTGACTAGCATAACACACTGCAAATGACGCAACTAAGTCAGTCTCCCTACACTCTCAAACTACTTATATATATGTAAATATCTGAATATTTTGCGATAAAAGTAAAATGTTGTTTCTCTACTTTTAATTAACAATTTTCAAGCAGTATTTTTATATTTTTCCATAATTTTTAATTCGATTACATCATTCGCAATGCTTCATAGGATTCTGGCTCATGCATTCATAAAAGAGGTTAGGTTCTCAGTCTTGTATCTTTGTCTTTTTATCTGATATTTGACAAATCCATTTTACATATTTGCTTTTTTGCTTTAAATCAAAGTTATGTTGTGATTCACCTCAGAGCTGGTTAGTTTGATTCATGTCTTAGAACTCTTTTATGAAGGATTTTATTAAATGCCTACGGAAGAAATGAATGGGGAAAATACTTACTGTACCAAGACGGCTGAAAAAGTGGGCAGACACCGTTACGCTCTTATGATATCGTGTAGAAAGGTTACTGGACTTTAATTCCTTCAAATTCATCTTTGAAAATAGGAAGTTAGTCACAGAAATGCATTGTATCTGCATGAAAGTAGAGCACTTGGTGCAGAAATGGGAAGACAGCCATTTTCACAGCTTTTTTCTGGACTCAAAGCTCATGACCTAGTTAGGCCAATCCTAAAAATATAGCTTCTTTTGTCCCAGCATTTCTGGTGCAGTTGGCACATGCTAACTAACATCTCACATAACCTTTCAAAACAGAACACTGTGTATCAGGAAATGTGATAGAAATGCCAGGGTTGCTACGGGAGACAAGACCGCTGTGTAAACAGATATCTCTCTCTCTTAACTTGAACAACATGCTTGCAAGAGTGATAGCTTTCATCTTTTCACAAAGATGCCCTGTTAAACTAGAACACTCAGCAGGTGTGCGGATAATAACAAGATATTTACATTTTCTGAAGAAAATGTGAGTGGTGCCGTGCAAAACTTGCCACCTAAATGCTAGGGTTTTCTGGGTGGTTGCTAGCATGTTTCAGTTGCTAAGATGTTTTAAGTGGTTATTAGCATGTTGCAGCGTGGTTGCTAGGGTTTTTTTGGGTGGTTACTAGGTAGTTGCTTACTGGCCCAAGTCAAAAGAGCCAACCCCCAAGTCTCTATGATATTCTAGTGTTTAAATATGGTTCGGGTCCCTTCAATCAACATGATCACACAGGAATTCAACATCACTACTGAATGTTCCAGTACCCTGAGATCAACCCCATTCTGTCGAGTTACTTGCATGTGGCATTCCCCATCAGACATTTTTGCAGTTATGATACATCATGAAATCTGAAATGTGGTCAAGATTCGATTCAGTTTGATTTGATTTGATTATTTTAGATTGATTCACAACATAATAATTTTATGCAAACTAGGCAATTATATGAAAATTTTTGACCGATACCAAACAAAAAACTATTGGCCGATACCGATACCGATATTTTGCTACTTACCTTATTTTGTAATCCGATTGCTCTTTTGCTCAGGACTTATGTTTTAAAAACGTACAAAGAGCTACAAAAGTTTTTTCTCTGTTCTAACAATAAATAATTTCCATTGAACATGGATTGGATCTGTTGAACACATGACAGGTCAAAATTTTTAAGAGAGCCAAAATGAAAGATACAATTTTAGTTTTTTTTTAGTTCAAAATGACAAAACTCACATTTTACATGTTTGTACTGTATAAAATATAACATCACAAATTCAGATCATACATATGTTGGGCAATTTCACATAAATGTCAACCACATCATGGAAAAATAAAAAGTTACCAAAGGAACAAAACATCCTGGTTACTTTCGTAACCTCCATTCCCTGATGGAGGGAACGAGATGTTGTGTCGATGTAGTGACATTAGGGGTCACTCTTGGGAGCCCTGAACACCTCTGCTTTTTGAAAAAAGGCCAATGGGAATTGGCGAGTGGAAGTTGCATGCCACTCCCCCGGACATACGGGTATAAAAGGAGCTGGTATGCAACCACTCATTTAGGTTTTGTGCTGAGGAGCCAAGACAAGGTCCCAGCCATTTCAGCGGGTAGTTCAGCGTTGTGGCAAGAGGGACACAACATCTCGTTCCCTCCATCAGGGAACGGAGGTTATGAAAGTAACCAGGACTTTCCCTATCTGTCACTCACTCGACGTTGTGTCAGTGTAGTGACACTAGGGGTCCCTATACAAAACGCCACAACTAGCTGAATTGTGTTACGTGGACTGGCATTGCAAGACAGGCAGACCGCTGTGTGCCTCGTAGCCAGCACACCAGGTCGTCACATAACCTCCCCCAACGCTCTTATGAGCGTTGAACGGTCCTTCGGGAACAAGTCGACTGCCCAACAAATAGGGACAGGCTAGCCCAGCCGTGGCATCTTTTCCTCTTTTTTTTCTCCCCAAAAAAATTGGAATTTGTTAACCGACTGGGGGCCATAAATGTCTATGTCAGAGGGGGTGTTACTCCCAAGGGGAAGACACCGCAGAGACCACACCCCGCCCAGAGAAGGGGGGGTATTTCAAGTGGAAATACATCACATGGTCTTACCGAGTCTTGTCGGAAGTATGTCATGTGGAGAAGTCACATGGTAGGTCCTGCCTGAGGGGGGAGATGTTTCTACAAGCATGGCGACCGGGAGCAGAGGGGCCTCTGCCCAAGGAAGATGCAGTTTACCGCCAGGGAAACGATTTAGCGGAAGATATATCACATGCGGTCACCTATGGGGAACCTAGAAATGCTAGGTCGTTCCAAGGGCTGAAGAGGCAGTGACAGATCGGCTTGATGACCACGCGATGTGTCCCGCGGCGCCATGCCCATCTCGGGACTCGAGTCTGAAGCCAGTGCTGAAGCGGTCTCATATGCATCAACCCGAGCGGTGTAGCATCCGCAGAGGATGCCATATGCCCCAGGAGCCTCTGAAAAAGTTTGTGTAACCGCTGTCTTCTGTCTGAACGCCTTCAGACAGTTCAGCACCAACTGTGCGCGCTCCTTCGTGAGGCGCGCCGTCATCGAGACTGAGTCCAACTCCAAGCCGAGAAAAGAGATGCTGTGAACCGGGGAGAGCTTGCTCTTTTCCCAGTTGACCCGAAGCCCTAGACAGCTGAGGTGCCTGAGCACCAGGTCCCTGTGTGCACACAGTAACTCTCGAGAGTGAGCTAGGATCTGCCAGTCATCGAGGTAGTTGAGTATGCGGACACCCACTTCCCTTAGCTGGGCAAGGGATGCCTCTGCAACCTTCGTGAAGACACGAGGGGACAAGGACAGGCCGAAGGGGAGGACCTTGTATTGGTACGCCCGGCCCTCGAAAGCAAACCGCAGGAAGGGTCTGTGTCTAGGTAAAACCGAGATGTGGAAGTACGCGTCCTTCAGATCTACTGCTGCGAACCAATCTTGATGCCAGACGCTCGCTAAAATGCGTTTTTGCATCAGCATCTTGAACGGGAGTCTGTGCAAGGACCGGTTCAGAACTCGCAGGTCCAAAATTGGTCGCAACCCACCGCCTTTCTTCGGTACGATGAAGTAAGGGCTGTGAAACTCTTTCTTCATCTTGGCTGGAGGGACAGGCTCTATCGCGCCCTTTTGCAGAAGGGTCGCAATCTCCGCACGCAAGGTAGCGGCGCTCTCGCCATTCACCAAGGTGAAGCGGACGCCGCTGAACCTGGGCGGGCACCTGGCAAACTGAATCGCGTAGCCGAGTCGGACGGTCTGGGTCAGCCATCATGACAGGTTGGAAAGCGCAAGCCATTCGTCCAAACTCCGGGCGAGGGGGACCAAGGGGATAATCACGTCGGATGTACCGGCGGGTGGGGCCTCGTGGTGGGGCGGAGCCTGAGGCGCCACATCGCGGGGGCTCAAGCCCCATTGCTGTGCTGAGTCCAGGGACATCGAAGCACTTACCTGGCTCCTGATACCCACCATAAGATTGGTCGAGGAGGGGGGAGGAGGAACATCATCCACGCAGTCCGTCGGAGCCAACCCGGCTCAGAACTACCCTCGTGCAGCTCTTTTAGCGCCTTGGCTTGGTGAACTTGTAGGAGAGCCGTGGTGTGCAGGGCAGAGGTGGCTTGTCCAGCGGCACCACAGGCCTTAGCCGTCAGGGACGACGTAAATGTACGGGCCCTGGACGGGAGCACCTTATCCACTTGGGGGATCACCAAATACCCCTTGGCCGCCCCACCATCTAGGGTAGTGAGAGCGGGGGAGCTGAAAGATCTGGATCAGGCAGTAAAAGGTGCCCCCCATGATCTTGTCAGCTCCTCATGCACTTCCGGGAAGAAAGGGACTGGGGCGGGGCACAGCCATGAGCGGCGCTCTGGGCCCAGGAACCAATCATCAAGCAACGAGGGTTCAGGGGAGAGTGGAGGGTTCCACTCTAGTCCGACGCTCATGGCTGCCCGGGAAAGCATGTCCGTCATCTCCGCGTCGGCCTGAGACTGGGCGACCACATCCGAAGGAGGGAGCCCAGCCAAGGCGTCCGCGTCAGAGTGGACGAGCCCGCTCTCTGATGCTGCGCTTGATAACTCATCATTTTCCTGGGCTCCTAACAAGAGGTCAAACTCGCCGTGAGACGAGCTGGCGGTCTCATCCGAGAGCCCGACCAGGGCAAGCGAGCGTGCTGGGGAATGGGAGGTCCGTGGGGGTTTACCCGGCGGAGGTGCTCCCATTGAGGTCCCCAAATCACCCCCAGTGCTAACCGGCACAGCCTCATACCCGTAGGTAGAAGGACCGAGGCGGGGAACTGCTGGGGTGGCTTGCTTTCTTACGAATGCAAGCCGCGGCCACAACGTTGCCATGATCATGTTCACACAGTGAGGACAAGACCCATCCACGAACATGTCTCCATGTGGGCAGCGCCCAGACACGTAAGACAGCGATCGTGGCCGTCAGAAGCGGAGAGATAATGACCGCAACCAGGAATAACACGCAAACCGAAAGTCATCTTTAAAAAAAACTTTCCGTGTGTGCCGCTCTTTTAGAAAGAAAATATACTCTTTTAGAATATACTCTTTTGCTCTGCTGAAGCGCCCAGGGGCGTTCTCTGCACTCCAAGTATTATGACCCATGCTTGTCACCTGTCAGTCTGTTTAGATGTATTTTGTATACATTTGGATAAAGGAAGATACAAGCCTAGATTAACCTAATTTTAGGTTTTAGACTCTACATATTGAGTAAAAGCATCTAGTTAAATCTCAGTAGTCTCTTTGATATTCTTGTCTGTTGATATGGCTCGCTTCCCTCCTTCAATGTAAGTCTAAGGGATTTTTTTCAACCAGTTTATTGTCTACAATTCGAAAACCATACAGTATGTTTTCATGTCATACATCATGTCACAGTTTAATGTTCAGGGTTAGGAGTTTGTTCATATAACTAACCCTAAGGATGAGCAATAGTAATATTGATGCTTACCTCCATAAACACCAGTAATGAATGGGTGCATCACTCACTTATTTAGAAGTGCCATGTGCTGACGTGCCACTTATGGACGCATCCCAAGTTCAAATAAACAAGAAAAGGATGCTGTTAAATTCTGTCTGATTTAACCATTGCCTGCTGAAGATCATTAGGGCAGTCATTGATTGTCATCCATTGTCAGTTTTCTGGTTTGTCAAAGCTATCAATCATGCCATTACCTCTCATTACAACAGCCTGCTTAAATTACCTATTAACTCTTTGATAAATCAGTAGCACTGTAGGTCTATTGATCTATAGTGATGTTGATGGATGCTAGGTTGGAGGCTATAACCTCTGTGCTCTTCAATCAGATGCATAATCCAACAGCAGTACTGTTTTTGACATAAGGTAAAAATGGTAGAGAGATTAATCTAGTCCAGAATCAATCTTTCTTTCTTTCTTTCTTTCTTTCAACCATCCACCCATACTTCCCCTTCTTCCATCCTTTCTTTCATTCATTCTTTCTTTCTTTCAACCACCCATCCATCCTTCTTTCCATCCATCAATCCCATTCTTCCATCCTTTCTCCCTTCCTTCCTTCCTTCCTTCCTATCTTTCTTTATTTTCTTTCTTTCTTTCAACCACCCACCCATCCTTCCATCCTTCCCCTTGTTTCATCCTTTCTTTCTTTCTTTCTTTCTTTTTTCTTACTTTCTTTCAACCACCCACCCATCATTCTTTCCATCCATCCTTCCCCTTCTTCCATCCCTTCTTACTTTCAACCACCCACCCATCCATCTTTCCTTCCAAAAACAACTTGCTTTTAGTGACACAACTAGAGCTCTTCCAGCTTCGGCCACTGGGGGCAGTGGTTCGTCTTTCGGTAAGCACAGACGATTTCAGCTGAAGAACTTTTGACTTACTGTTGCTGAATTCACAGTGAGATCAATCTGCTTCAGTGCAAGTCTAGACTATAAGCAATTTTTTCCTGTTTTATCATCTGCCAAGTGAAAATTGTAAGTCTCATCACTCAGAAAAGTAATAGCACACTACTCTCGTCAATAAGCAGCAGTATTTGGGCATGTCCACAGCACAAATGGTGTGGGATAAAAGAGAAATAAAAGGCTTTTCTAACAAGCCCTTAGTAGTTATCTCAGCTTGGTTGTGGTTTATTATGACCCATGCTTGTGAGGCTGTTTAGATGTAGTTTGTATACATTTGGATAAAGGAAGAGACAAGCCTAGATTAACCTAATTTAAGGCTTTAGACTCTACATATTGAGTAAAAGCATCTAGTTAAATCTCAATAGTCTCTTTGATTTACTTGTCTGTTGATATGGCTCACGTCCCTCTTTCAAAGTAAGTCTAAGGGACTTATTTAGAAGTGCCATGTGCTGACGTACCACTTATGGACTCCGTGCATCCCACGTTCAAATAAACAAGAAAAGGATGCCATTAACTTCTGTCTGATTTAACCATTGCTGGCTGAAGATCATTAGGGCAGTCACTGATTGTCATCCAAATGAGGATGTCAGTTTTCTGGTTTGTCAAAGCTATCGATCATACCATTACCTCTCATTACAACAGCCTGCTTAAATTACCTATTAACTCTTTGATAAATCAGTAGCACTGTAGGTCTATTGATCTATAGTGATGTTGATGGATGCTAGGTTGGAGGCTATAACCTCTGTGCTCTTCAATCAGACGCTTAATCCAACAGTAGTACTGTTTTTGATGTAAAGTAAAAATGGTAGAGAGATTAATCTAGTCCAGAATCAATCTTTCTTTCTTTCTTTCTTTCAACCACCCTTCCTTCCATCCATCCATCCATCCTTCCACTTCTTCCATCCTTTCTTTCATTCTTTCTTTTTCTTTCAACCACCCACCCATCCTTCTTTCCATCCATCAGTCCCCTTCTTCCATCCATTCTCCTTTCCTTCCTTCCTTCCTTCCTTCATCATTCCTTCCTATCTTTATTTTCTTTCTTTCTTTCAACCACCCACCCACCCTTCTTTACATCCATCCTTCCCCTTCTTCCATCCTTTCTTTCTTTCTTCAACCACCCACCCATCCTTCTTTTCATCCATCCTCCCCTTCTTGCTTTCAACCACCCACCCATCCTTCTTTTCATCCATCCTTCCCCTATTCCATCCTTTCTTTCTTTTTCCTTCCTTCTTTCTTTCCTTCCATCAATCCTTCCCCTTCTTCCATCCTTTCAACCACCCACCCACCCACCCATCCTTCCTTCCATTCTTTCTTTCTTTCTTTCTTTCTTTCAATCACCCTCACCCATCATTCTTTCCATCCATCCTTTCTTTCAACCACCCATCTATCCTTCTTTTCATCCATCCTCCCCTTCTTGCTTTCAACCACCCACCTATCCTTCTTTTCATCCATCCTTCCCCTATTCCATCCTTTCTTTCTTTTTCCTTCCTTCTTTCTTTCCTTCCATCAATCCTTCCCCTTCTTCCATCCTTTCAACCACCCACCCACCCACCCATCCTTCCTTCCATTCTTTCTTTCTTTCTTTCTTTCAATCACCCTCACCCATCATTCTTTCCATCCATCCTTTCTTTCAACCACCCATCTATCCTTCTTTTCATCCATCCTTCCCCTTCTTCCTTTCTTTCTTTCTTTTTCTTTCAACCACCCACCCATCCTTCTTTTCATCCATCCTTCCCCTTCTTTCATCCTTTTTTCTTTTTCCTACCTTCCTTCCTTCTTTCCTTCCATCGATCCTTCCCCTTCTTCCATCCTTTCAACCATCCACCCATCCTTCCTTCCATTCATTCTTTCTTTCTTTCTTTCAATCACCCTCACCCATCCTTCTTTTCATCCATCCTTCCCCTAGTTCAATCCTTTCTTCTTTCTTTCAACCACCCACCCATCCTTCTTTTCATCCATCCTTCCCATTCTTCCATCCTTTCTTTCTTTTTCCTACCTTCCTTCCTTCCTTCTTTCCTTCCATCAATCCTTCCCCTTCTTCCATCCTTTCTTTCAACCACCCACTCATCCTTCTTTCCTTCCTTCCATTCTTTCTTCCTTTCTTTCTATCTTTCTTTCTTTCAATCACCCTCACCCATCCATCTTTTCATCCATCCTTCCCCTAGTTCAATCCTTTCTTTCTTTCTTTCTTTCATCCACCCACCCATCCTTCCTTCCATCAATCCTTACCCTTATTTCATCTTTTCTTTCTTTCAACCATCCACCCATCCTTCTTTTCATCCATCCTCCCCTTCTTCCTTTCAACCACCCACCCATCCTTCTTTTCATCCATCCTTCCCCATTCCATCCTTTCTTTCTTTCTTTCTTTCTTTCTTTCTTTCTTTCTTTTTCCTTCCTTCTTTCCTTCCATCCATTCTTCCCCTTCTTCATCCTTTCTTTCTTTCTTTCCTTCCATCGATCCTTCCCCTTCTTCCATACTTTCAACCACCCACCCACCCATCCTTCCTTCTATTCTTTCTTTCTTTCTTTCTTTCTTTCTTTCTTTCTTTCAGTCACCCTCACCCATCATTCTTTCCATCCATCCTTCTCCTTATTTCATCCTTTATTTCTTTCAACCACCCATATATCCTTTTTTTCATCCATACTTCCCCTTCTTCTATCCTTTCTTTTTCTTTCTTTCTTTCTTTCAATCACCCACCTTCACCAATCCTTCCTTCCATCCATCCATCCTTCCCCTTCTTCCATCCTTTCTTTCTTTCAGCCACCCACCCATCCTTCTTTCTATCCTTTCTTTCTTTCTTTCAACCACCCACCCATGCTTCCTTCCATCCATCCTTCCCCTAGTTCAATCCTTTCTTTCTTTCTTTCTTTCTTTCAACCACCCACCCATCCTTCTTTTCATCCATCCTTTCCCTTCTTCCTTCCATTCTTTCTTTCTTTCATCCACCAACCAATCCTTCTTTCATCCATCTTTCCCCTTCTTCCATCCTTTCTTTCTTGCTTTCTTTCTTTCTTTCTTTTTCCTTCATTCCTTTCTTCCATCCATCCTTCTCCTTCATCCATTCTTTCTTTCTTTCTTTCTTGTTTTATTTGTTCCTTTCAACCACCCACCCATTCTTCCTTTCATCCATTCTTCCCCTTCTTCCATCCTTTCTTTCAACCACATACCCATCCTTCTTTCATCCATCCTTCCCCTTCTTCCATCCTTTCTTTCTTTTTCAATCACCCACCCTTATTCATCATTTCTTCCATCCATCCTTCCCCTTCTTCCATCCTTTCTTTCTTTCTTTCAACCACCAACCCATCCTTCTGTCCATCCATCCTTCCCCTTCTTCCATCCTTTATTTCTTTCTTTCTTTTTCCTTCATTCCTTTCTTCCATCCATCCTTCTCCTTCATCCATTCTTTCTTTTTCCTTCCTTCCTTCCTTCCTTCCTTACTTCCTTCCATCCATCCATCCTTCCCCTTCTTACATCCTTTCTTTCAACCACCCACCCACCCATCCTTCCTTCCATTCTTTCTTTCTTTCTTTCTTTCTTTCAACCACCCACCAATTCTTCTTTCCATCCATACTTCCATTTCTTCCATCCTCCCTCTCTCTCTCTCTCTCTCTCTCTCTCTCTCTCTCTTAGTGTGTTGCAGGTTGGGAGTGTTTGGGTGAGAGTGGTGGTTGGTGAGACCTGAGCTGTGAAAATTCACCTTATTTTTTTCTGATTTAGAGTATTAAGATTTTCTGCCTGTGCATGGTTTGGTAAGTTCTGATTTCTTAAAGTTTGCTTTATTGTGGTGTTATTGTAAAAGTTGCACAGGAGGATGGCATCTCACAAGGAATTTTTGCTCGTCTGCAAAAGTCACGATATCAAATGTTCCACCATTTATTTTTGACGATGTCCTGGAACGAGAACTAGCAAGGTGCAATAAATTTGCCAGTGGTTTCAAGACGATTTGTCTGGGTTCTATACGCTCATCTTTGAAACATGTTAAGTCTTTCAGAAGACAAGTATTACATGTTGTTGCGTAAAAGTATGTACGCAACAATCAGAAGCTTACAGTGTTTTGAATGTGGTGATATAGGCCACAAAAGACTTGCATGCCCACATAAGGAGCATGGAACAGAAAGTGTGGAGAATGGTGTGCAGGAGGAGAAAGCGGGTCCCTTTGAGGTGAGTGCTCTTGATGCAGTGCCGAATGCGAGTTCTGAGCCAG
This sequence comes from Myxocyprinus asiaticus, assembly GCF_019703515.2. NCBI lineage: Eukaryota > Metazoa > Chordata > Actinopteri > Cypriniformes > Catostomidae > Myxocyprinus > Myxocyprinus asiaticus. The sequence goes on from NC_059352.1 coordinate 6,166,649, forward strand.
TGCATGATGCACAGCCACAGTCTGTTGAAAATGAAAACACAGATAATATTAAGGATGAAATTCACCATAATTAGGACACTGTGAACAATATACTTAGTGTCAAGGCTGATGAACAGTTGCAAAGTGAACAGTTGCATTGTGACAATATGGAGAACTTTGTGCCTTGTTCTAGTAAGTGTAAGTAAAGTTCTTGTAAAAACTGTTATTGAAGAGACTATTTTTTACTTTGTAAATGTTTATCAACCAAACATGGGGCATGAGCAGATACATTTGTTCAGTATTTTAAGTGCTGCTCTGAAACAGGATCATTTTAATGATGGAAACATTATTATTGTAGGATATTGGAAATGCACAGAAGTTTTTACTGTTGATTGTACCAATGAAGAACCTCATATGCTCTCTTCTAGTGAGAGAGACTGAATTATTGGATATGTGGAGGGTTAAATATCCAACAGAGAGAGTACACTTGGGTTAAAATATCTGATAATAGACCTAGTGCTACCTGGCTAGACAGAATTTATGTTTCAAGGGATTACAGTAATAGGTTCATTGATTGTCGTATTTCTCCTGTGGGTTTTTCTGATCATCATTTGGTTTTCATTACGGCAAATATGTTGAAGTTTCCAAGAAAGTAGTCATACTAGCATTTTAATGCCAAAGACACTTTCTTCTGTGATTACTTTGTAGCTTTCTGGACTCACTGGAAGACAAAAAATACTGATTTTGAAAATGTTAAACAATGGTGGGAAACTGGAAAAACAGAAAAAAATGTGCTGCCAGCAGTACACGGCTTATTCTACTTCTAGTACAAGAGAAACTATTCAAGCTCTTGAAAGAGACATAGACTCTATAGAAAAAGAAGTGCTTAGAAGACATGATCCTGTCTTGAATAATAACATGCAGAAGAAAAAAAAACAGTTGGGGTCTTTTTTAAACGAAAGGGTAAAGGCAGCTCTGGTGAGATCTCGGTTAAATTCTCTTGCTGAGATGGATGCCCCAAGTACATATTTTTCTAAGAACGTTCAGTGGCACAACAAAAACGCTTGTCTGTGCCTTCCTGATGGGAGGGCAACAACTAACATTACAGAGATGCGTCGCCATGCTGTGGATTTTTACTGTTGTCTCTACTCTGCTGAGCAATATGATTCTGGTTGTGCTACATAACTTTTTCAGGACCTTCCTCAAATAGGCTCTGATTCTAAGAATGCTTTGGATGATCAAATCCCCTTTCAAGAATTTACTACTGCAGTTGAACAGCTCGAATCTGGTTGCTCACCTGGCACTGATGGTTTGACACCTGAATTTTATAAACATTTATGGAAGTATTTTGGAATGGATCTTTATGAAGTGTTTTGTGAAAGCTTTAAGGATGTTTTTTGACTGTTACGTGTCAACGTGCAGTATTATCCCTACTACCCAAAAGGGGAGATTTGGCTCTCTTGAAGAACTGGAGACCTGTCTCTTTGTTGACAACAGAATATAAAGCTCTATCCAAATGTCTTGCTAATAGACTCAAAAAGTATCTACACTTAATACTTCATAAAGATCAAACTTATTGTAATCCAGATAGATCAATAATGGACAATTTGTTTTTAGTACAGGACATTGTAGATATTTGTAAAGTTTGTGATGTGGGGGTTGGTTTAAATGCTTTGGATCATGAAAAAGCTTTTGATCGTGTTGATCACAAATATCTTTTTAATTTAATTGCTGCTTTTGGGTTTGGCAAAGGATTTATAAAAAGGATACAGCTGTTATACACTGATGAGCCAAAACATTATGACCACTCACAGGTGAAATGAATAACATTGATCATCTCCTAACAAGGCCACATGTCAAGGTCTGGGTAGATTAGATGGTAAGTGAACAATCAGATTTCGCAGTCAACATGCTAAAACAGCAAGGCTTGTGGGACGCTCCTGGTCAGCAGTGGTGGGTACCTACCAACAGTTGTCCGATGAGGGACAAACCACAAACCGGCGACAAACTGTTGGGCGCCCAAGGCTCATCAATGCGCGAGGGCAACAAAGGCTATTCCATCTGGTCCAAACCGACAGAAGGTCTACTTAGGCACAAGTCACAGAAAATTTTAATGATGATTACGGTAGGAATGTGTCACAACACACAGTGCATCACACCCTTCTCCTTTTGGGTTACGTAGCCGCAGACTGGTCAGAGTGCCCATAATGACCCCTGTCTATCATCGAAAGCGCCTACAAAGGGCACGCAAACATCGGAACTGGACCTTGGAGCAGTTGAAGAAGTTCACCTGGTCCGGTGAGTCCCGTTTTCTTTTTTATCACGTGGACGGCAGTGTATGTGTACGCCATTTACCTGGAGAAATGATAGCACCAGGATGCACTGTCAGGGCTCCAGACTGCAACTAAAATGGTTGCAAATACGACCAAAATTAATTGATTGCGACAATCATTTAAAATCTAGTTACCACTGGCAACAGTCGGGTTATGTGCGTTCATATGCGGTTTCGTCAGATATCACATTGTGAGTTATTGAATACATCTTTAGAGCGCACAACAGTGTGTCTCGCGCCGCTTTACACCCGTTCTGTTTCTGATGAGCTCGCTGCACCGCACTCAACAACAAACCCAGCACGAGAGAATCATGAACAAATGACTCTTTTGAACCGGGTCTTTTTAATGAATCATCCGAAAATAACTGAGGGTTTGAACTCAGGAGCTCAGGTTAGCAGTTTGAATCAGATTCACTTTCTCAGCGAATCAACCGTGAGCTCATAAACTGGGAATGCAGACATTTCAAAATAAGAGTCCCATGTGTATTTTGGGCTTCTTTATAATTAGTCCCATATTGTGTACCACTTTATTTTCTTCTGGTAATTATTGGGATTGGAGTAGCACAACTGCATCTGGGTTTTCATTCAGTTTGCACTCTTGTAAACTCTGTGTCTGGGCCATCCTGTAACAGTAAAGAAAGACTAAGGCAATATTTAAAACAATCTAAATTATATATATATATATATATATATAGGACATAGACCTTTTTCACAGACTGTGATGATGCGTTTGCACCTTATTTTGCAGCGTAAATCTTGCAAAAAATTTTATATGATCATTTTTTATATATTACGTTTATAATATTATGCTTTGTGTTATATTACCCTGGAATTAGTTTTAAAAAATGAATTACAACAGCTGCGATGGGGTTTCGATTACAGTTGCTGACAGTGACAGAAAATTTGTCTTAATCCACCGCTCTTTATTTTTTTCCTCTTTTGGAAAGTCATTCAAACGTAATAGTGGATTTTTTCGTTTGATCTTGGAGCAAATGGGTAAGTGAAAATAATATTTGTTGTGATCTCCCATTCACCGCTGTTGAAGTTTACCCTGCAAACAATTACTTCCGCGTTCCAAAACCCCGAGTGTTTAATGGGTTATCAGCTGTCTTCCTTTTCTTCGACTTTCAATCTTGTTTCTGAACAGCAATCTAAATCGAGCAATGCTGTGATTTGTCGACTAAAAACAGTCATTTGGCTCCTTAGTGTTTCAGTTTAGGGGCCAAAGTCTCCCAAGTCATTTTTTTAGTCTGGAGCCCTGCTGTGGGAAGATGGCAAGACGGTGGAGGGAGTGTGATGCTCCAGGCAATGTCCTGCTGAGAAACCCTGGGTTCGGCCATTCATGTGGATGTCAATTTGATGTGCAACCTACCTTATTATTGTTGCTGACCAGGTACACCCCTTCATTGCAATGGTATTCCCTGATGGCAGTGGCCTCTTTCAGCAGAAAATTGCACCCTGCAACACTGCACACATTGTTCTGGAATGGTTTGAGGAACATGATGAAGAGTTCAAGGTGTTGCGATGGCCTCCAAATTCCCCAGATCTCAATACGATTGAGCATCTGTGGGATGTGCTGAACCAATAAGTCCGATCCACGGCAGCTCCACCTTGCATCTTACAGGACTTCAAGGATCTGCTGCTAGTGTCTTGGTGCCAGATACCACAGGACACCTTCAGGGGTCTTGTAGAATCCATGCCTCAGTGGTTCAGTGCTGTTTTGGTGGCACACGGGAACAACAGCATATTAGGCAGGTGGCCATAATGTTTTGGCTCATCGGTGTATAATGGAGTTTCATGTATGGTTAAGATGGTGGGTGGTCTGAGCAGACCAATTTCAGTTTCAAGGGGCATTAGGCAAGGCTGTCCTTTATCAGGGCAATTATACAGTCTTGCTATTGAACCTTTACTTTTTAACATACAGAAGAATTTAACTGGTTTATTTATACCCACAATATCTCAAAACCCAAGGGTTACACTCACTACTTATGCTGATGATGTCACAATTTTTGTCAATGATAGCAATGATATAAAAGCTCTGTCTGAAGTTCTTGATTTGTATGAAAGGGCATCATCAGCCAAGGTAAATTGGGATAAGAGTGAAGCTTTCTGGACCGGTCAGGAGAATTTGAAAGTGTTTCCACAGTAGGTAACCTAAATTGGAGCAGAAGGGGATTAAAAATATTAGGTGTTTATTTGGGATCCAATGAGTTTCAAAAACTAAATTGGGAGGGAATTTTGGAAAGAGTGTGCACCCAATGGTCTCGATAAAAGTGGCTGCTACCTCAGTTGTCCTGCAGGGGGAGAGTTTTTTTTTGGCCAATAATTTGGTAGCATCTGTTTGTGGAACAGGTTTAATGTGTTACAGCCACCTGCTGGACTTGTCCAAGAGAAACAAAGAAAGTTGGTGACCTTTTTTTGGTCTAGACAACATTGGGTTCAGTCAGCTGTTTCAGTTCAGAAAGGGGGGCGGGGCCTAGTGAAAATCAAGTCTAGGCTCATGGCATTTCGTCTACAGGCTTCTCAGAGACTTTTGTACAATAATGAGATTGCCTGGTCCAACACTGCTTTTGTACTGCTAAGAAAGGCAGGAGATATGGGACTCAACAGACCTTTTATATATATATATATATATATATATATATAAAATTGGATGAAGCAATTTTAACAGAATTATCTCCCTTTTAGATCTATTCTGGAGGCGTGGAAATTGTTTTCCGTGTCAAGATCAGCTGACATACCAGCTGGGTTTTGGCTGTTTGAGAAGCCATTGTTCCTAAATTCCTTTCTATCTTCAAGACACTCATGTTCTACTAATCTGCCTTCACGGTTGCTGGCTGCTGGGTGTACAAAGTTAGGCCACCTCCTGATCACCAGCTTAGATGTCCTGGGTGAGGGCTGGGATAAGGTCTATTCAGTTTCTGAAACAGCTAGTTAATGAAGTGAGTGGGGAACTGAACCTTAACCATCAACTTTTTGTGGATAACCCTGATCGAATAAAGAAATTGTTTAATTACTTGTCTGGAACTGCTAAATTGGCTATATGGAAAACGAGGAAAAATAAGTTGCTTGGTAATGGTGCATTAAATCCATTCTTTATGTTTATGGGGTTGGTGGCATCAAGGCTTAGAGTAGAATATGTACTACAAGTTGGTGGGATGTTTACCAATGTTTGTGAATACTTGGGGCATAAATGAAGTGTTATGTAGTTAATGAAAATTGTGATTTGTGTTTGACTTTGATCCTTTTTTTTTCTACAAAAGAGAGGATTTGATTGATATTTGTTAATGTTTTGCAGTTGTGAACACAGCTTGGTTTTGCGTAATTGTTGTAAATAAGGGTGACTCATCTCTCTCTCTCTCTCTCTCTCTCTCTCTCTCTCTCTCTCTCTGTGCATGCTGGGAGCGTTTGGGTGTGCATGATGGTGCTCACAGGGAGAGGGCGATTGTTTTAGATCTTTAATTGTTTTGTTTTTCCCTTTCTTTTCTTTTTCTGTTTAATTGAGAAACTGGAAAGTTTGAAATAAGTAAATGTTTGGGAAAGTTTAATTGGTAGATTGCGGGGTAGTTTACGGAGGAACTGAGATGGTGTCCCTCCCGGAATGGGGAACACTGCTGGTCTCGCTCCGTCACGGCATCAGGTGTGTGCCTGAACCTGGAGTGTCGAGTGTTGGATACGACAAAATCTCTTCGGATTCCAGTATGAATAAGGCAATGGTGTTTCTTCGTTTTTGTTTTTGAAGGAGGAAAACCTGGTTAATCGTTTAATAAGCAGAGGAATCTGCATTTATCTTACTATTTAGCTGCTGGTTACTCAACGACCAAAGTGACTGTTTCAAATGTGCCGCCATTCATTCCTTACGCTGAGATTGATCGTGAACTCTCATGTTTTGGAAAGTTTGTGAGTGTTTTAAGAATGATTCCACTTGAATATAAGAACAAAGCCCTAAAACACGTGATGTCTTTCCGAAGACAGGTACTTATGTTTCTGAATGAATCTGAATTGAATGTGTCAGTTTTGCATGAAGGGAAGACATATATGATTTATGCAAGCACAGGTAATATGAAGTGTTTTGAGTGTGGAAATATCGGTCATAAGCGGCTTATATGTCCACTTAAGACTGGTACAAGTGGATGTAGTGTTAAGCTGAACTCTAATGCCAAGTCTGAGGTCAACAATGAGCTGAGTACAGAAGAGACGCATTCACATGTGGCAGATGAGAGGGAGGTGAATGGGGCTGAATCAGGTAATACTGCGGAGGAAAATAATAACACTACTGTGGAAGAAGTGCAATCTGCTGAAAATGTTGTAACAGAAATTAGTAAAGATGGTGACAATATGGATCAAACAAATGCAAACAATAGTGGTGAAGTGTTTAATGTTGAATTGATACAATCAAGTTGTTTTGAGATGTGTAATGATGAGGAAAGGACGGATGATGATAAGTTTTCTGATATTTCTGAAATTGGATCACAGGCTATGGAGGATTTATACACGTTACATGAGATTAATGATTTCTTGGACACAACTGTCGGTAAAACATTTGAAGTGAGTGAGTTTCTCCCAGAAGTTCTGTAAAGTTGTTACAGCACATAGCAAATTATGAGGCTTTGACGAAATAAAAAAGGTTTCAGTTAAAGAAAATTTTAACGAAATTACGTAAGGATAAAAGGTCAGTTTCTCATAAAAAGTAAAATGGTTAATTGCACTGGGTGTTTAACACGTTTTGGTATAATTTTTTGTTTCTGTCTCTATGCTTTCTTTATTTTCATCTCTTTATGGAGTGTTTGAGAATAGGCTCCTTAAATATAAATGGGGGTAGAAAAAGAAAGAAGTTAGAAGTAGCTTCAGAGTTTTTGAGTATAAACCATGTTAATGTCGTTTTTCTTCAGGAAACTCATACAGATAATGACAATAGGGCTGAAACAGTTAGTCGACGTTATCGACAACGTCAACAATAAAAAAAATTGTCGACCAATTTTCATTGTCGAATAGTCGTTTGATCTCATTTAACATAACATGAGATCATATTAAACTCTAATAATGACGCGTGAGAGCAGCACTGCAGTTCGCGCCTGACTGAGGAGAGGAAGAATTACACAGCTCACAGTCCAGAGGCACTCTAAACTTTCCAAACAGCTTCAGGTGAAGTAGATCACAAAGTATGAGGGAATTATAATGCAAAAATAAGTAAATACAAAAGCACTCTCGTTGTGGTAAAGCGAAGTCGGAACTCTTTAAAGGAAACACCCCGGCGTTACATCTTAAATGCAGTTATATTTAATACGTTATAGCTTTATTAAAGTTAAAATAATACAGAAGCAGATCATGTAAATAACTACAAACTCCGAAACTGGCATTTCTCTGTGCGGTCAGCGCCTCTCCTATGAGTTGCGTGAATGTCCCGGTCTAAGGGACGGCTGATGCACACTCTGGCACGGGTACGCTCATCCCTCGAGCACGTACGCTTGCTGCAGTTAGATTATAACGTGATGGCTCGTGACTTATTGAATCATAATATATGTGTCACTGTGCATTTCTTATCATGAAGAAAATTGCCAATATGTAGCTTTATTAATAAGAGAGAGTTTTTTTTTTTTTTTTTTTTTTTTTTGGTTTTTTTGTGAGTTAAAGATGGATTGAAATGAACAGAAAGGTGAGAGGGTAGTCTTCGCCCCATTATACACTGCAACAAAACACGTTTTTGATTTGTTTTTGTTTTGGCTTTTTTTCCAATATAAATATCTAAAACTCCTTTAAAATAACATACATTTACTTTAGCAGCTATACTGCAGAAGAAAAAGTTGTTATCTGAGAATGTTGAATATAATATTAAGAATACAAATATTTAAAAATATCTAAAAATCCTTTAAAAAAGCTGCATTCACCTGAGAAGCAGCATATAAGATATTTACACTTGCTTTTAGGGAACAGATCTTGAAAATAAGTATATTTTGTCTTTACTGCACTCGTATACAAAGTGAAAAATACACATATACAAAATACACTTATATTTAAGATACATTATCTTATCTCTAAATATCTTATATGTTGCTCTCAAGTAAATGGATCTTGTTTTAAGTATTTTTAGACCATTTTAAATGGAAAACAAGACAAAAACACTTGATAACAATAGTATTTTTTGCAGTGAATTTCTTTAAACTTAATAAAAAGTATTTTTTCCCTTTACTTCACTGAATGTCATTTAGAGGTATTTTTAAAAGGTGATTTTGTCCTCTTTATTGTTAGTAAGCACATTTAATATAACCTTTTAAGTCGGGCACAAGCTGAATAATCTGTTAAGAACTAATGATTAATCGTTGCAGTAATCACCGAATAGTCGAATGATCATTCTAATAATCGTTAGATTAATAGATTATCAAAATAATCATTAGTTGCAACCCTAAATGACAATGAAAGTGAATGGGGCTTATGGTGGAAAGGACAATGTGCTTTTATACATGGAAAAAATGCTAGTGCAGGAGTAGCAATTTTATTTGGAAAAAGTTTACAGGTAAATGTTTTATCTGTTGAAGAGGTTGTTAAAGGTAGGATTTTATTAACAAAAATAGAGCTTGGGAGACATGTGTTTGTTTACATTCATATATATGCTCCATATATTGGGTCAGAAAGAGTGGAAACTTTTGGGAAGCTGGAAAAAGCTCTTCAAGGGCTTGATGAAAATGTTTATATAGTATTAGAGGGGATTGGAATTGTACCACCAACTTTGTTATTGATAGGAATGGAGAGGAGCCTCATACTCAGTCTGGTGTAGTACTTAAAAATATAATGCAAACATTTTGTGGATGTTTGGAGGAAGAGGAATATAGGGGCATGGCAGTAAACTTGACTAAAAGTATCAGAAAATGAAGTAAATGGGGCTAGATTAGAAAGATTTTATTTAGGTAAAATGTGGGAAAATAGGGTGATGGATGCTTTGATTATACCTTATGGGTTTTCTGATCATCATATGGTGGTTTTTTATTTTAATAACAAACAAATGTTAAAACCCAAGTATTATTGGCATTTTAATAGAAAAGTGTTATAAGATGTCTTTTTCTGTGATAGTTTTAGTTTGTTTTGGGAAAACTGGAAAGAGATAAAAAGTCTGTTTGAGAAATTTTAATGAATGGTGGGATGTTGGAAAAGCACAGATCAAATTTTTCTGTCAAAATTATACCTCTCATAGTACAGTTCATAATTTACCAAATTTGGGGTCTGTGCAGCAAACCCTGAACAAAGAATTTACATTCCAAGAGTTAACAGTTGTTGACTGGACGTTCTCCAGTAATAGACGGACTAACGTCTGAGTTCTATCAGCACTTTTGGGGAATATTGGGAGAAGAATTCCATGAAGTTTTATCAGAATGTTTTAAGAGTAAATCACTTTTTATTAGTTGTTGACATGCTGTTCTCTCCCTGTTACCAAAAAAAAAAAAAGGGGGATTTAGGACTCTTAAAAAACTGGAGACCTAATTATTTACTTTGTGTGGACTACAAGATATTCTCAAAATGTTTGGCAAACAAGCTTAAATGCTGTTTGGGTTCACTGATCCAGAATGATCAGACATATTGTGTTCCTGATCGATCAATCATGGATAATTTATTTTTATTAAGGGATGTGATTGATTTTACTTGTCTAACTGAATCCAATTTAGCTGTACTGTCTGTAGATCAAGAAAAAGCATTTGACAGAGTAGACTATGAATATCTTTTCAATATCTTAAAGAGTTTTGGAATTGGGGACCAATTTATTTCTTCTATTCAGTTGCTGTACCATGATGCATCTGTTATGATTAAGATTGGTGGGGAAATAAATGTTCCAGTACCTGTTCTAAGAGGCATTAGAAAGGGTTGTCCTATTTCTGGACAGTTATATAGTCTTGTTATTGAGCCCTTTTTGTGTAGGCTCAGGATAGATATTAATGGGTTTTTAATTACAAATGAAGGGAAACATTTTAAAGAATATCTATTAGCTTATGCTGATGACATAACTTTATAATTTCTGGGCAGAAGGACATTCAAACTCTTAATGCAGGTATAAAGTTATATGAGAGAGCTTCCCAAGCCAAAGTGAATTTGGAGAAATGTGAGGGACTTACTGTTGGGCAGTGGGAAAACACTGGACCTCCAAAACTTCCAGGAGGGTTGAAATGTGCAAAGGAGGGCATAAAAGTGCAAGGTGTTTTTTTTTTTTTTTTTTTTTTGGTGGGGGGGGGGGGGGGGGTGAACCGTTTCAAAAGAAAAATTGGGAGGGAATGCTGGAGAAGGTATCAGCCCGATTGTCTAAATAGAATGGCTATTACCACATTTGTCCTACAGAGGGAGAGTTCTGGTCATGAATAATCTTGTGGCCTCTACATTGTGGTACAAAGTCATTGTCATGGCACCACCCAGTGAACTGATTGGTAATATACAAAAACTATTTGTAACTTTTTTCTGGAGTGGGCAGCATTTGACTCGGGCTGCAGGGCTTTATCTACCAATGCATGAAAGAGGCCAAGGTCTGGTGGACGTACGGAGTCATATCTGTACTTTTAGACTGCAAGCAGTGCAGAGACTGCTTTATTATCATAATTTGGTATGGACACAGACTGCATGTGAGATTCTGCAGAGAACAGGCTTTCTTGGACTAGAAAAGCATCTTTTTTACTAAGACTGGAAGAGGTGAGTCTGTCTGCGCTCACCCCTTTCTATAAGTCAACATTATAGACCTGGAGGAGTGTTTTGAGAGTGGACAGAGATGTGAATGAACCTGGACCCTGGGCTCCTGAGGAACCTCTACTGTTCAATCCATTGATTTAAACCAGACTCCTGTCCTCGGTGAGCATCAAGACTTGTCATCTTTTAGATGAGGGTAGATGGAGATATGTGGAAATCCTCAAAGAGGTGTCTGGTTTGCGGTCAGAAATACTTGTTTCAAAATGAATGGATGAGATTTTTGCTGTTCTGCCGAGCAGTTACACAATTTTGTTTTGCAAGACGACATGCACAAGATTAGAGGGAAGAACAGAAATTCCCTAAACTAAAAATTCCTCCTGCCATAGGTGTAGAACAAGAAGATGAATTTGTTGGCTCTATCTTATCCTTCAAGACTCCTCAACTGGAAAATTTCAAAGAAGATGTTGTACTTTATCACAGTGAAAGTAATTTATATGAACTTAGCAGGCAGAGAGCCTCAAAGTGGCCTGAGCTATTGGAACAAGACTTCCTTGTGTGGGACAGGTGGAGGACCCTGTATAAGCCTCCCATAGAGAAGCGAACAGCTGATCTACAGTGAAGGATTAATCACGGGATACAGACAGACATGTGGCACACCTGAATCCAGCAGTGGGTGGGCAGTGTAAGTTTTGTTATCAAGAAGAGACTTTGGAACATTTGTTTTTAACATGTGTGAGACTTGATGATATTTTTATACTTCTAAACACTTGATTTCAGGGCTTTGGGGAGCAGTTTTCTCAAAGTATTTATTGGGGGACTCAAATCCAGATTCTCAGATAGACAGAAAGTGTGCTTGCTAAACTATTTGATTGGTACAGCAAAATTGGCAATCTGGACGAACAAGGAAGAATAAGGGGTTGCAGCTTTCTTCAACAGATGCTGAACAAATGTTAAAGAGTTTGGTGGCTGAAAGGATAAAAGTTGAATTTTCATATTTCAAGCTTGTGAATAATGTACAATGTTTTATAGACGTGGTATATTAATGGAGATTTATTTATTATGATAACCCATCGTTCTTTCCATCCATCCTTCCCCTCCTTCCTTTTTTCTTTCTCTCTTTCTTTCTTTCTTTCTTTCTTTCAACCACCCACACATCTTTCCTTCCATCCATCCTTCCATCCATCCTTCCATCCATCTGTCCCCTTCTTTTATTATTTGAATTAAAAAGTCATTTTTGTTCTGCCTTTAAATTATGCATAGATAGATGGAGACAAAATTATGGTAATAAGAATTGGGGAGGGAAATGTGTTTAATTGTCATTAAAAATTATGTCATAATTCAAAACATGTTAACTGTCCTATTATAGGCTTAATTCTATTTTTGCAAAATACAATGTGGGGTTAAATGTGACATAGACATACTTTCGCTCAATAAGATTCACATTTTGACGTTTGATGCTAAATTCACAATCAGTTCCTCATATTATATGTGTTCAAATCCTTTTTAAAAGCCTCAGATACAGAGGTATTTATGATGTGCTGGTTGTTAGATGAGAGCCTATCGGTTTAATCACAGTGGAAGGTCTGATCATGCACAGATGCGTCCTGCTGAGCCGAGAATCATGGCAAATATTTACTCTCATACTACTATAATGCGGCTCCGGCATTTTGAGGACAAACTAAATGAGAACTAAGGTTCAGGACGAAACAGTTAGGGTAGGAGCTTTGATCTGAGCTATAATTGGTTGCAAGAGGTGGAGAAAGGACTTCAGAAGGTAATTTGTCAGAAGCAAATATATGAGAGTTATATTAATACACCTGAGATATTTCTGGAATTTTATGAGCTTGATTTTTCATACTGGGGCTTCAGTTACGAAGTGTAGACACCCCTCTATCTACCTTTCATAGACATAAAAGCCTCCGGTGATGTATGGAAATTGTTAAGAGATGTACATATACCTTCGTCATAGCATCCATTACTGCTGTAGCTGAAAGTCTTAGATTAAATAACCATTTGCCTGAATTTTTTTTAAATTACTTTCAGAATAATGTTAAAAATGAAACAAAAACTGTAAATGCTACTGCTTTGCCTGTAATAAGACGGGAGTCTACCCTGCAAGGTTTTTCTCTAGGAGAGAGACATTAAAACACACACACACACACACACACACACACACACACACACTTACAAAGCTATGGGCATGCAGGAATATTTCAAACTGTCAAATTTGATCAGATTGAAAGACTGAAATGGTTTGATGAACAAAATTGTCCAACCTGATCACACAGAATCACATGACTACCTATATTTTTTGCTAAATTATTTTAATTTTATGTGGCTCCTTTTATGTATTGCAGCAGTTTTCTGGCAAAATGAACACTAGAGGCGCTAAAACAACAAGTTTTATTCACTTTCACACAAATCACGAGTAAAATAACATATTATCAGTTTATAAACACTTACTTTTCACCCTGTTCCTCACACAGTGCTATCTAATGACATCTAAACACTTCTACTGTAGCGCACAACTTCTATGACATTTCAGCTTACGTGTAAACTCCTGGTCCTGTGCAGCGCAAGTGCAACACTCAATCAGTTGTGTTACCACACAATTTATTTCTATTTGAATAAGTTACAAATATATAATTGTATATTTATAATTCAAATGTTAAAAAATTTAAAAACGTAGTAAAAGAGTTTAGATGTTATAAGGTGGCAGTGTATAAAGTAAGTGTTTGTTAACTAATAATCTGCTGTTTTACTTGTGGTTTGTGTGAAAAGGAATAAAATCATTGTTGTTGTAGTGCCTCTATGTTCATTTCACCAGGAAACGGCCGCAATACCTACAACAAGCCACATAATTTGCTAAATTGTAGGCATAGTAATGCATTTCCAGGTTGCATATTTTGATTTCATGGGGTCTTGAAGGTATTGTCAATGTATGCTATTATAATGACTTTTTTTCCGTTTTGTTTTTGGCCTTTTTCCACTTTCATAGCCAGAGGACAGGAGGACAGGAAATGCGTTGTTGCATGAGCGCCAAAGCACAATGTGTCAAAGGACATGCACTGACCACTAAGACACAGCTCCATCATAATTGCCTTTTTTAATGAAAAGAACATAATGTTAATTCAAAATATGAGACATCATATGCTTCTGTTTCAGATACTTCACTTACAATAAAGTGTGTGTAGGTGGCAGTAATTCAGCAAGTGTGTTGTCATTGTGTGCAGAGCCTCAAAAAAACCCATCCTGCAAATCTGATCAGAGAGGTTTTTATAAATTCCACAAAACAAAATGACACCCCTTGCTGGCCCCCACCTACCTATTCAAGTGGCCTGATCACACTATGTATTTATTACACAGGTCAATTGCCACTTAAACTAATGTGCCAGGTGCATATTAAAAGCAAATCCATGTTTGGATGGGAGCATTTTCAAATACGATCTTCATTTGTAATGTTTGGTGATTAATATTAGTGCAGAACTGTTTCCATCGCTGTAAGTAATAATTACCATTATAGTACAGTAAGTTCTTACAATTAATTACTCTTCTAAATTATGGTATTAATTAATGACAAAACCTCACAGTGGTTGCATTACATGAATACAACTGTTCTTCAGTGTTTCATCTATAATGGTAAATCTCATGAAAGCTTCTTATTTCAACCCAAAATCAAAAGAAAAAAATAAGAAATTATATTTCTCCAAGGAAATGAAGCATATTTTAGGACCATTTTGATTTTTTGTCTTATGCCTCATTCTCGCTACTGGAATGCAAGAAACAATTATCTATTACTTAAAGGGGTAATTTCATGCTTTTTTGTTTACCTTATTTTTTTTCCTCGAGGTTTACTTATAATGTTAGTAAATGTTTTTGCACACAGCAAAAATAGTCATTAAATAACCCTTTTCCACGCTGTCTCTGAACCTCTGTCACTCGGTTTTCTAGATAGCAGCCACTAGCATGTACTACAGCATTGTCTTTCTTTGCACTCTAAGCTATGCATTCTTCTTACATAATTAAGTAATAATATCTCACATCAATATTACGTGAGCAATTATGTATTTCTTTGGTAAGTAACCGTATAAGCACGATCCGCTCCGTGTTGGAGTCCTGAACATGGTTTATTTTGTGATTAAAAACTGCTGACTATACAATTCCTTACTAACATGAACAGAAACAGAGGTATTTAATGTTACTCACTGGCATTACTGTCGTGTCCAATTTAGTTGGCACTGTTCCATATTTCAACTTTCTTTGTTTGCAAAGTCTGAATCATAATAGTTCTCAAAAGAATCCTTAGAGAAATATGCCAAACAAAACATATAATCCCACATTGATCGATCAGGAACTTTGATAAAAAATAAACTTCAACCTCTTTCCTAACATTGTAATTCTTTAGGCTATGCAGAGTTGCTGAATTTCCACTGCCAGGAACAGCACAACATTTTCGACATCGTAATCTCTTTGTTATTAAATAACAACTACAGCAATGGTCCCTCTGGCTATATAGCAATAGCTGTACCTGTCCAGCTCTCATCATTCACTCTGACTGTGCAATAGTGGGCGGACCAAAGAGATGATGATGTAAAAGGAGATGTTGATCTCTTGCTGTAGAGGCAGTCATGCATTAATAAAGGACCCCAACAGACATAGGAAAGTCGTGGAAGTAGGAAACGAGCCGTTTTTGCAGCTTGGTGTCAATAAATGCTCTTTTTGAACTAAAGGGGAAGTTTTGAGTTCTGAAACTTACTGTATGAGCAATTCTAGCATTAGGGCCCTATGAAATCTGTTTTTATTTTTTTCCAAATTCCGTTCGATTTTTTCCAAATTCTGTCTTTTCCCTTTTATTTTTTCTGAATTCCAGGTTTTAAAGTTTATTTATATTTTATCATAAAAAAACTATTTAATCAAATAAATTCAATGAATTTGAATCTAATGAAAACATAACAATTACTTTTCAATATACCATTGCATTATTGTTTTTTTTATTATTGTTTTTTTATTTATATTTATAAAGGAAGAGCACCTATAATGATCCTCACAGCACAACCCAAACCTCAAAATTTTAGTTTTTTTATTTTATTATTATTATTATTATTATTTGGTCAAATACAGTGCTGCACAGTAGAGCATCACAGTATTAATGAAAGCAGTGGTGAAACTGTTGCTTGAGATATTGCTTAAATATAATGTAATTATTATTGATATATTATTATCATTATCATTACTACTACTACATTGAATATTACATTTTACAATACAGAAGTCATATAATTCTGTTGCATTTTTTCAATTTCACACATCTAGCTTTGACGCATGAAGCTTTTATTTTGCCATTTTGGCGGAAAATTGGATGTTTTTAATGGCTTCACTTCTCACCTCCGGAAAAGCAGTTCACTGTATGGGCTAATGTGCTTATTAAACGTGAAAGCCTATGATGTAATTATATAAATATATAGTCTGCATGTGCTGCACTTCACATTGAATAAAGTGCTCTGCTCTTTGTCATTAATACACACACAGAGCACACGTGATGTTAATGATGCGGTTAGTGTATAAACAGTGGCTTCTCAGCCTTTTGTGGTTTAATCATCACACTAGGACATCATGATTTTAATTTGATTAATTGTTCATTTATACATTAATTTCATCCCAAATATGTCAAATTCCATGACATTCCACGTTTTATAGTTAATTATATGTGTTTTCCATGCTTTTATAGTACAATAAACTCTTATATGCAAAAAGATCAAGGAAAATTCCATTCCCTTTATAACATGACCCCATTAAATGTTAAAGTGTTTATACATCATTGTTGTATTTGTTATACTATTTTTAATTTATTATGATTTAAATTTTAAAAAGTCATTGTATTTATTTATTTACTTTTAACAGAGTTTACAAAAATATTCAAAATTGAAACGTCAGGAACAATTACGGCAGTGAAAATTTGCTTGATCATTGTGTTATGAAAATGTCACAATGCAACAACAACAACAAAAAAGTAATGGTCCTAAAAAATAGGGTTCATTTTCTTTATGCAAAATATAAATTTTTCTCCCCTTTTAATTTTAGGGTGAAATGTTTGTATTTTTGTCTTATTCACCCACAACCAAAAATAACGTCATCGTTATTGATGATGAAATAAATGTCCTTTCCTTTATTTTCATTTCTAGGCTGTAGTACAGGACATGACAGCAGGTAAATGTGGACATTTGTGCCCAGCCATCTGTTCATGCACGCACACGTCACTGTATCGCTGCTTTCCAACTGCATATGCCAGCACAGAGGGTGCACACCAAATGTACCTGCATGCTACACTGTCAGAGTTAACTCTATGCACACTGGAGAAAGAATAGAGATGATTTTATGTGGAATTCGCAAGGCTTGTGTGTGCATAAAGTCATGGTATTTTTTTTTTATTATTTAAACAAATAAATGTTAATTAAACAATGTTTTAAAATAAATTATTTAGAGATAATGGCCGGCTGACTGTGCATTATCCCACTTATTAGATGGCTACTAACCTAATTTTGTCAAGAATATAAAAAAGTTTTCTCAGGATTTCTCCAATTTACTATGTCACATGGTAACAAAATGGCGACCTATATGTTGATTACACCACATGACATTCAATGTTTTTCAAATATTAATTATATTTTAAAATCAAATTGCTTCACTGCTTTTTTTTTTTTTTTTTTGTAAGAAATAATAATAAAAAATTATTCTGAACTACTCATGCCAACATTATTATTATTAATATTATTTTATTTATGTATTTTTTTGTCAGTTCCACCAAATGACATTTTAAAATCACAGAAAAATGATCAAAATGACATTTAACTTAGTAACTGAAAACATGGGTATCATAGTAAAGGTCTGTTCAGGTAATTGTTTTGTGTAATTTTTGAATAATTTAATAGATCTGGACAAAATATCACATCACTGATCCATATATATTGTTTATTTTCATGTAAAATAAAACACATTAAAATAAATAGGTTCACAATTCACTCTGCAGTATTAGAACAAACAATCTGGCATACAAACCTTTATGAAATATTGCAAGTGAAGAGATGCATATTAAATGTAAAAATGAATAATGTTTGTATTATGAGTCAGAATATAGTGCATTCAGAAAGTATTTAGACCCCTTCATTTTTTTTTTTAATTTTGTTAATGTAGCCTTATGTTAAATGCTTAAGTTATTTATTTTTTCATATCAATCTACACTCCCCATAATGACAAAGCAAAAACCAGATTTTTGATAACTTAGCAAATTAAAAAAGAGAAAAAACTGAAATATCACATTGACATAAGTATTCAGACCCTTAACTCAGAACTTAGTTGAAGCACCTTTGGCAGCGATTCAGCCTCAAGTCTTTTTGGGGTATGATGCAACAAGCTTTGCACACCTGGATTTGAAGATTTTCTGCCATTATTCTCTGCAGATCCAGGTTGGATGGGGACTGTTGGTGGACAGCCATTTTCAGGTCTCTCCAGAGATGTTCAATTGGGTTCAAGTCCGGGCTCTGGCTGGGCCACTCAAGGATCTTCACGGAGTTGTCCCTAAGCCACTTTTGCATTGTCTTGGCTGTGTGCTTAGGGTCATTGACCTGTTGAAAGGTGAACCTTCGGCCCAGTCTGAGGTCCTGAGTGCTCTGGACCAGGTTTTCATTAAGGATATCTCTGTATTTTGCTGCGTTGAGCTTTCCTTCAAACCTGGCCAGTCCCCCAGTCCCATGCTTCACCGTTGGGATGGTATTGCGCATGTGATGAGCGGTGCCTAGTTTCCTCCAGACATGGCACTTGGAATTGAGACCAAACAGTTCAATCTTCATTTCATCAGACCAGAGAATCTTGTTTCTCACAGTCTGAGAGTCCTTTAGGTGCTTTTTTATGTGTCTTGCACTGAGCAGATGCTTCCGTCTGGCCACTCTGCCATAAAGCCCAGATCGGTGGAGTGTTGCAGTGATGGTTGTCCTTCTGCAAGTTTCTCCCATCTCCACACATGATCTCTGGAGCTCAACCAGAGTGACCATCGGGTTCTTGGTCACCTCTAATACCAAGGCCCTTTTCCCCTGATTGCGCAGTTTGGCCGGGCAGCCAGCTCTAGGAAGAGTCCTAGCTGTTCGAAACTTCTTCCATTTAAGAATTATGGAGGCCACTGTGCTCTTGGGAACCTTCAATGCAGCCGAAATTTGTAGCCTTCCCCAGACCTGTGCCTCGATACAATCCTGTCTCTGTGCTCTTCAGACAGTTCCTTTGACCTCATGGCTTGGTTTTTGCTCTGATATACATTTCAGCTGTGAGACCTTATATAGACAGGTGTGTGCCTTTCCAAATCATGTCCAATTAATTGAATTTGCCACAGGTGGACTCCAATCAAAGTGTAGAAACATCTCAAAGATGATCCAGAGAAATGGGATGCACCTGAGCAAAATTTCAAGTGTCATAGCAAAGGGTCTGAATACTTATGTCAATGTGATATTTCAGTTCTTTATTTTTAATAAATTTGCAAAGTTATCCAAATCTGTTTTTTGCTTTGACATTATGAGGTATGGAGTGTAGACTGATGTGAAAAAAATAATTATTAAAAAATTTTAGCATATGGCTGCAACATAAAATGTGAAAAAATGAAGTGGTCTGAATACTTTCTGAATGCACTGTATGTATCTGTATGAAAAAGTAAAATTCATTATCACACCATGTGCTTTCTCTTTCTACCACTTGGGGAAAAAAAACATGACAGATTGCTTTTGTACTTGTGCATAATGGCTGAGAATCTAACAGCATTTCGCCGGCCATCGATTAAAGATCACTGTACAAACACACACAAACAAGCCACCTCATATAGGCAGGTGTGAATTGACCACTGCTAACCATAACGTATCACACTGACATTTTCTATGTAAATGAACTTGCTCAGTGGACACAGACATGCAATCTGAATGATAAAAAATGGTTTCTGACATTTTCAAATGAGCGCAACATTTGATAAATTGATCAAGAACCAAGACTCCACATTAGATTGCTCATGATATCCTTCAATCTTTTATATGTCCTCATAAAATATACACTATATTGCCAAAAGTATTCGCTCATCTGCCTTTAGACGCATGTGAACTTAAGTGACATCCCATTCTTAATCCATAGGGTTTAATATGACGTCGGCCCACCCTTTGCAGCTATAACAGCTTCAACTCTTCTGGGAAGGCTTTCCACAAGGTTTAGGAGTGTGTTTATGGGAATTTTTGACCATTCTTCCAGAAGCGCATTTGTGAGGTCAGACACTGATGTTGGACGAGAAGGCCTGGCTCGCAGTCTTCGCTCTAATTCATCCCAAAGGTGCTCTGTCGGGTTGAGGTCAGGACTCTGTGCAGGCCAGTCAAGTTCTTCCACACCAAACTCGCTCATCCATGTCTTTATGGACCTTGCTTTGTGCACTGGTGTGCAGTCATGTTGGAACAGGAAGGGACCATCCCCAAACTGTTCCCACAAAGTTGGGAGCATGGAATTGTCCAAAATCTCTTGGTATGCTGAAGCATTCAGAGTTCCTTTCACTGGAACTAAGGGGCCAAGCCCAGCTCCTGAAAAACAACCCCACACCATAATCCCCCCTCCACCAAACTTCACAGTTGGCACAATGCAGTCAGACAAGTACCGTTCTCCTGGCAACCACCAAACCCAGACTCATCCATCAGATTGCCAGATGGAGAAGCGTGATTCGTCACTTCAGAGAACACGTCTCCACTGCTCTAGAGTCCAGTGGCGGTGTGCTTTACACCACTGCATCTGACGCTTTGCATTGCACTTGGTGATGTATGGCTTGGATGCAGCTGCTCGGCCATGGAAACCCATTCCATGAAGCTCTCTACGCACTGTTCTTGAGTTAATCTGAAGGCCACATGAACTTTGGAGGTCTGTAGCGATTGACTCTGCAGAAAGTTGCCGACCTCTGCGCACTATGCGCCTCAGCATCCGCTGACCCCGCTCTGTCATTTTACGTGGCCTACCACTTCGTGGCTGAGTTGCTGTCATTCCCAATCGCTTCCACTTTGTTATAATACCACTGACAGTTGACTGTGGAATATTTAGTAGCGAGGAAATTTCACGACTGGACTTGTTGCACAGGTGGCATCCTATCACAGTACCATGCTGGAATTCACTGAGCTCCTGAGAGCGGCCCATTCTTTCACAAATGTTTGTAGAAGCAGTCTGCATGCCTAGGTGCTTCATTTTATACACCTGTGGCCATGGAGTGATTGGAACACCTGAATTCAATTATTTGGATGGGTGAGCGAATACTTTTGGCAATATAGTGTATTTGACTGTGTCCTGGTTGAGTCTGATGTCATTATTGCAAAGATTGGCTGTTAGAAAGTAAGTAATAAAATACTACTGTACATTTACTGAGCTTTATGCTCAAGCAAATACTCAGATCTACACTTCAAAATAATAGATGGATAGTTTAACAGTTTTAACTTAAAGGAATGTTCCAGGTTCAATACCAGTTAAGCTCAATTAACAGCATTTGTGGCATAATGTTGATTTCCACAAAACAAAAACAAAAACAAAAACAAAAAAAACGGTTAAGCGTCTACCAAATGCATAAATGTCATGTAAAGGAAAACAACACAAAGACACTGATTAATCCCTGATTTTTATATATAAAAATCATTACCCATTTACCTGCTTTTCAAAACCTGTCTTGTCCAATGGTTTAAAGAGAAACTCTAGGGTAGAACATAAGAACAGGATGATAAACAATGAGTGTGTTTACATGATAACTACCAAAAATCAGCCAACCCAAGAAAACCGCATATACATGAGATTTGAAATCACTGCACACGTTGGATAAGCCGGTAAGAACTGCTGTAAAGGTGTCTACATGCAACGTGAAATCAAGGTAATGGTCAAAAATGTACACGTGCTGATCGTTTTTTGCTTAAACTGTTTATGACCTTACCCCAATAAAGGAAAGCCATTTAAGGCATTTACAAGACAACACATATTGTCGGCTTATTAAGCATAATCGGTGCGAGATTGTGCATGTAAACATGCTCATTGTCATATTTATATCTCATGCACGAACACACTTTACAGCTAGAAATAGAGAAGGATGCTTCGAGTATCAATCATTTTGACCTCCTTCTATCTTCTCTCTCTGTCCCTGATTCACTACGCTCTTATGCAACACAGAATGCACACTTGCCAGCGTGTGACATCTCACTGATGGCGTGTGTGTGTTTGTTTGCAAGTTATTTTCAGCAGCAGCATCAATGCAGGACCTGTCAGCGTAGGAGGGTTAATAAGCCCCGAGACTTCAGAGCGTTCGCCTTTCTTCAGTACAGATTTGTTCCTGTGCTGGTGGCAGGGAGGGTGGTGCTCAGACATGTTGTGCTCTGGGATTCTTAGTACACATTGCATCAAACAGCGCTAACAGCAAACAGGATATGAAAGATAAAGTCTGAATATGCCAAGACATGCAGTGGGTGGCAAAGTTTGGTCTGATGCATCTGTTACAATGTCTCTGGGCCCTTCTTGTCAACACGGCAAGAGTGTGTTAAATAGGTGTTGAACCACCTTGCATTGCTGTTAGATTAACTCTTAACACAGAATGAAGAAAATGTAGTTAAAATACTCAGAACTTTGAAAAGTTGACTTACGTTAGAGAGATTGCGTACCAAAAAGCTTATTTGGAAATGAAATGTAGTGGAATATGTCTGTTGTCAATTATCTCTGTGCTCAAAGCATTGACTACAGTACATCTGGTGAAAAGCATAAAGCCTATTTAGTTTTTTTCAGTACAAAGAAATTGTGCAATTTCAAGCACACATTATGCAGCAAACATTAAATACAAACATTAAAAGACAGTAGAATAAATCAATATAGCCTACAAATAGGTGAAAGTCCCATAAATACGTATATCAGGAATTTTACACTCGAGACTGTTTTACGCACATATATTTTAACATAATGTGGAGGACATAATTATTTAGTTAAATGTACGGAATTAGCGATATAGTGGGAAAATAATAATAGTATAATATTAATAATAATGTTACGTTAACATTTACAAATTTAGTACAGTTTAAAGGTAGGGGAAGAAAGATCGCCCATGTTTCAGTTTCTTTGTATCACATGAGCAGGAATATTCTGAATAGATGTACACTTTATGGAGCATTTAAACCTTTATGGAGCATTTAGACTTTTTGGGAATAAAGTCTTAACCAGATACTTACCTTAATCGGTGATGTGAACATAAATGTGGTCAACTTTTAGAAGTGAATAGACGAGCTCCACTGTGAAATCTTCACTTCAGGTCAGGAATTTAACATTGCGCTCAGGTTGGTTTATAAATGAATACATGGAAATCATTATGTGTGAATCGTGTGATAAATGAATATAGACATTTTAAGGAATGGAAAATGTAGCCTATATGATGTAGTATCTTAGTTAATATTACACTTGTCAAGCTCCAGATGCGCACAATTAATGGAGACCTCAAACTGAGTCGAGACCGCGCCCATCTGATCTGAAATCACACCGTGCGCATTTTCATTCCTAAGTTTTACACTTTAGTAGGCTATTAATATTGACTTCACAGACTCCTCATTTCTTTGTAATTTTAAAATGTTGCTTTATCCTTGTGCTTCTTGGATAATCAATCAAACAAATATTGTTTCTATTATTCAGATTAATCCGTTATTCGTTTTGAAGTCATTATTTGTGTCTTTCCGAATAAGGTATTTGGCTTCAGGCACATCCCTAGTAACAATGTTTTATCAACATTTTCCAAACAAATTCCACTGTATAAAGATAAAAATGCACCAAAATAGCATCAATTTAAGTAACATTAAACGTTTCCCAAAGTCTTAGTTGGAGGTTGACTAATTAAAAGAACTAGTCCCCATAGTTTGCGTATTATTGCAATGGACATTAAATGTCTTAAACCCTCATTCTCCACAATATTAATCGTGGCTATCCACTTTGCTACAGTAATCGTGAAGTTGCCTTCACGTTATTCGCACCATTTTGAACTCCACATGAAAAGCGCTTGCAGAGAACGTCTTGTTTTGCTTTTAGCACTGACACTGCGCACGTAAATAATACTTCATCCGAATTGTCCAGTGAGGCAGAAGCGCAACACAGTGTCGGGGAAACGCTGATGCTTCACTCCAGCAAGTAATGTGAATGCAGCTTTTTACAGGTCCCATCTGGGTTTGTTTCGTACAAACATTTTGAATAAGAGGTCCTTTCCTCTTCACTTGATCATTGAAACGGAATCACTGTTTTGTGTATTTGTGGACACATTGCAAAGGTTCCACCATATTTCAACCAGTGTTCAGAACTAGGAGCTGATTAAAATGTGAGAATCTAATGTAAAATCTGTAAATGCGTTAATCGTGTTAAAAAAATTAACGCATTAACATTTTAAATTAATCGTATGCATTAATGTGTTTATTTCAAAAGCTCTAAAACTTTTTAGAGTGCCACAGAGACAGTGTTTACCGTTTTCGAGAAAATTAAAGGTGCAATATGTAACAGTTTTCATGTAAAATTCACCCTTTTTTTGCCAACGTGTGAACAGCTTGTAACGCAACTTAAAAAATGAGCTCTTCCCGGACTTCCTAGGTTGCCTATTAAAAGCCTGTTGACTGATTTTCATGCGAAGGGAGCGGGTCGCTTTTGCCGGGAAAATCCGAAGGATGTGACCTTTATGCGCGCTCCCAAGAGCCTTGCCTCAATGCTCCTCTTCCGCTAT
Organism: Myxocyprinus asiaticus; assembly: GCF_019703515.2. Classification (NCBI taxonomy): domain Eukaryota; kingdom Metazoa; phylum Chordata; class Actinopteri; order Cypriniformes; family Catostomidae; genus Myxocyprinus; species Myxocyprinus asiaticus. Next base: position 6,191,395 of record NC_059352.1, read on the forward strand.
TCAACCGTGACAACAAACTGCAACACTAGGTAACGTTATCTTAGAGATGGAATCCAGCAAACGTCTGGCTCCCAGCACCAATTCCTACACAAACTCAGAGTAAGCCAAAAAAAAAAATGTATCTACTGATTCCCATCTGGCTAAGCGGGGACGTGAAAGTGATCGAACGTGAATTGGCATTCTTCTTATTGGACAGGTAAGCTTACATAACTGCAAAGCATGTGAAATATAGTGCCATAAGGATTGATCTGTGTAATTTTAGCTAAACTACAATAACACTTGAAATGAATGCTAGACAGTGTTCAAGATAATGCAAAAAGACCCATTCATTAGTGTAACGTAACTTGGTTATACAGAAAATATATACATTCTATTATTATAAAACAATAGTGCATCGATATATCAAAATGACAATTGTGATGGAATCACATCAATACTGAATTGTGTTAACATATTTATAATGTACAGTCTATTTTATAAACAGCTACTGTCATCATCCACCAAATTTAGCTAACAGCTATTGATAAAGCTGGCTAGCTAGCTAACGCCGACACACACTATCGTATAAATGCAGTCAATTTATCATGCAAAGAAAGTGATTACTTCAATCTACAGTCTCGCTTAGTCAGACCTATATCCACACTTTGTTTTAGCCCTGTTCCAGCACTGGAGAGTCAAAGATAATATACAGTCTCAAAGTTTGTATTAAAACAATCATAACTGCGTAATTTTAATTATGCCACCTCATCTGTCAGCATGATGCCAGTGAATCACGTTCAGTCTCTTTGTACGTTACATCATTGTTTTGGCTGATGCTCGCTCGCTCGCGTCCCTATGGAGTTTGTGCATGAGCACGAGCAACAGGTAGCTGGCTGCAGTTCACTTAACGGCCACAGGTGTCATTAATATAAAAAGGTGTCAAGCTATAAAAAGATATACGTGTATATATATATATATATATATATATATATATATATATATATATATATATATATATAAACTGAAAATGAACTTTTGATAGGAAGTTTAGATTGAATGCTGCATAGAGAGCTATAGGATGCTCCCTTGCTCTCTATTTAGTGAATGACTTAACCACCAGTGTGCTGTCTGTCTGCACTGGTCTTAGAACAGTTGGAAATGCACCTTATTTTCATCCTTAATCCATATACTGTAAAGCTTCTGAAAGCAACATTTTTACAGCTTTTGTATGAACCCATTGATTCTCAATGTGATAATGCACAGTAAATATAGGATTTCCATGGAAAAAAATGCGCTTAAGTACACATTAGTGTACATTGTGTTTAGCAGCGTGGCGTTTCGGGATAAATTGCTCAAAGTTTAAAAACTAGAGACTCTAATATTTTGACTCAAACAGGTTTCAATGTAAAAACTTAATTAGGTTTCTTACCAGATGTAGTTTTTTTGGCATTTCTCCCAAAGACATCTCTGCTGTGGTCGGTGCCATGTTGTTTTGTCGCATTAACCCTTTACTGACAGCACAGACTCTCCTGAACTGAGATTAGTTGGTTTAAATAAATTTAAATTATGCATTGCATATAGCAAAGACAAAATACAATGTCCACGCATGTGTACTCGACGTCGCACGAGGTTATAGTTGTCTCTGCATAGTAAGCAGGGAAAGTATTTTAATACTGAAAAAGTTTGAATCTTTAACCTTAACTTTCCTTGTTAAAAAGCTAACAAAAAAATACAAATGGATTAAACCGCTTGAGTTGTGTGTAACCTTTATGTTGCCTGTATGTCCTTTTTTGGACCCCATTGACTTGCACTGTATGTACAAACAGACATAATATATCCTTGAGAAAAAGAAAGTCATATGAGTGAGTAAATAATAAGAGAATTATCATTTTTAGGTGAACAATTCCTTTAAAACAGTGCTCAAGAACACCCCCTATTTGGCCACGATACACTTTATTTGCAATAAGCTTAATTTGCAAAGCCTATCACAATGCATCACATTGTTTGGCTTTTTAACTTTCAGAGTGGACACACAATCACTACCTTGCAGAAACTTGCCATGCTGCACTTGTTTATAACATGGCGTAAGTCTAGTTATGCATTGTGGCAGAACAGCAATGAGAACACAGCTGTCTGTTTCATTGTGAATCATAGTAATTAAGACTCATTATTTAAAAGATCTGTTAGCCTGCAGTTGCATGCTTCACCGATAGCATCACCGTCATACATCTGCTTCAGTAGGACCCTGTTGAGAAAACATCATGTTGATGTGAGTCAGAGAAATTATCCATTAATCTTTAATGAATTTAAAAATCAGGTCAGTAGCAGGTAACTTGGGATTGTGAATATACCATATTCCAAAAGACCTTAACAGTCCGTAGTTCTCTCCTGAAATGAACTGACAAAGTCATTATTTTTTTGTCATTAACTTTGTGGTCAGAAATGTCCTGGGGTTTGAGCAGTGAGTAATGGCTGTTATTACGAAATCAGTGACACTGTGGCAAGTTCATTTATTACAGTGTAAAAGAGGGGCATTTGTTCAGCATTTTCTTCGCAAGGAAAAGTCTTTCTTTTTGTAGTATTTTTTAGCTCCTTGTTCATAAATGTCCCCGCAACAAGATTACAAGCTTAGCGATTACAGCTTAAATGGTTATAAGCAAACCCAAATTCAGTGTCAGATATGCGAAAAACAGAAATCAAACCATATTTTGCACCATTAACTGTTTTGAGTATTATTGCAATTGAGAATAAATTGCCTTTGCCTAGACAGTCATTTGTAGCTGTGTGTCATTCAGCAACAGGTGTTAAACTAATGCTCTCATTAGCATTTTAATTAGTGCAATTTGCATTGATTAAGTTGATTTATTCAAGTATGTATCAGCAAAGAGAAGATGTAGGGAGCTGATTAATAAAATGACATAGACTAGTTAAAGTTCTTGGTTCATACAAATGACATTATCAGCATAACAGTTTGAGTTAACCCTTTAAGCTCTGAAGGTGTTTTTAAAGATTTCCTGTTTCAGTGGCATACCCAAAGTTAAAGTCTTAACTCAGAAAAAAAACAAACAAACAAACAAAACAAAAAACAAGGAGGGTCAAGTGTTTGGTATCATTGTAAAGAAAACTTTTCAGATTTTTTAATGATGTAGATTGATACATTCTGAGACTCTCAGCCTAAGAAACTGCTGAAAAATCACACACAAAAATTAAGCCCAAAATGTATTTTTTTTTTTTTCTATGTCTCTGGGTGTAAGTAAGGTGGCTTTTGTTTTGTTCCCAATCATGTCAACTGTGTCTGAGAAAATGTTTGTGTTAATACGTCAAAGCAATCAAAAGTTATAGCATTACAAATATATTTTATCATAGTGTCCAAAAACGTCTCCATGTGTCCAAAAGCCTCTCCAAACAAATAAAACATAATAACTGTACAAAAGAAGTAATTACACATGCAAACACAACAATGACTAAAGACATGATTTTAGTAATGAGATTTCACAGAGTGCATTTTGATTCAATGAGTCTGCATCGAGTCTGTGTCATTTACTTGGCGCCATCTCCTGGTGGCCATGTGTAACATTGTGCTTCATGTGGATTATCTAATGATCTATGCATCTGATTACCTTGTATTAGGGCTTGTATGAAGGATAATCACCTCCTCTAAGTAATTTTATGTAATATTTTATGTTCCGTTTATTTTTCGTGAAGTTATAAGTGAAAACGCAGCATATAAGCAACACCAAAATAATTGTAAAAGACATATACTTAACTGTTACTTGCTACATTTTAAAACAAATAGGTTGGTTGTATTCTACTCTTTGAGAGCTTTCCAACAATATATGACACAAGGCTATTTGATGAGTTTGATGTTTTACTGCAATAATATGTATAGTGCAATTTATTTTATTTATTTTTTTATCAAAATGAAACACTTCTGATTTGTCTGCTAATTTCAAAGCACTTGTTCAGTTTTGGTCATAATGCCCGCATGCATTGGAAAGTAGAGCTTCTAAGCTTTCAAACGATACCTATTTTTTTGTTGGTCAAGACTGTAGTTATTAATATATTGACGATTATTTTTTTTTCTCACAGGCCCGTCAGCGGTTCATAATTTGAATTCAGAATGTATTTGTATGCTTCAGTGTTAACAAGGAAATCTAACCTTTTTATGAAGTTAACATGGTCAGTGTCACTTATTTGGTTACATCTGATTAGTGACCTGGAAGTACTGCAGAATCTTAAATATTTCCTAAAAATTTTACGCCGTGCCGTTTTACTTTTTTTTTTTTTAATCCAACTTCCTGTTCATTTCCAATTTAAATTAGATTTTGAATTCCAGATTTTCAATGTGATGTCAGACTTTCAGACCCCAGTGTAACACTAAAACAACAGCACAGATTAGAAGTTGATAAATCTGTAAACTGGAACACAGCACAGAACAATCTGTCCAATCACATACTACAGCATATAACGTATGCACATTCAGAATCAGAATGAGCTTTATTGCCAAGTATGCTTACACATACAAGGAATTTGTCTTGGTGACAGAAGCTTCCAGTGCATAAACATTATTCCATCATGCATGAGATACAGTATTTCTACCGCCTAATATTTTTGGCCTAAAGCTAAAATTGCCGACCCAAATGAGGACCTTTGAACGTCATTTGATGCAAACCAGAAATTTCCATAACCTAGATGTCAGGTTGAATCAGTGTATATGTGTATCGTTACAATGGTGTGAGCATGTGTGCACATGTATGCGTCTGTATTTGTGTGTGATACACACTTTGAACGGTTTGAACGGTCTTTGCCTCTCAAAACTCATCTTTTTCCAGCAGAGTAGTCTGTAATCAGGCCAAGGGTAGAGAAATGTGTGTGTGTGTGTGTGTGTGTGTGTGTGTGTGTGTGTGTGTGTGTGTGTGTGTGTGTGTGTGTGTGTATGTGTGAGCATGGGTGGGTGGGTGTGAACGTCTCAGATAGACGGTGGCTGTGTAAAAGGTTTTTTGAGTAGACGACACACAAAAAAAAAAAAAAAAGGAATGAGGGCGAACAAGATAGAAAGAGAGCACGTAGAGACAGTTCCATGCCTGGACTAAAAGCACTAGGGAAATTATGTGAAATTGCTGCTCAAAACACTTAGCAAGCACACGCAGCAGTCAGAATATTTCTAACGAGCGCTATATTATTAACACCATGGTGTCTGCTGATGGACTTGAGCCAGACATTAACCTGTAATCAGACGATGTTTGAAACGAGAGCTGCCGTCTTACCTGGAGAAAATCACAGCTATATTATTATTTCAGTGTCAACTCTTTGATTCAGTGCCTTCATTAACAAAAGAACATCTGTCTGATTAGACTACCAGCTAAATGAAAAGTTTTGTGTACGTGCTTGCATATTAATTGAGGATGAATTTACTGGAAATGAGCTTCATCAAAAGGATCAGTTGTTTCTTTTTCAGGCAGATTTCAAATGGCACTCAAGGGAGCAACAACAGTAGTGGATATGCAAGATGGACAAGTTGATATGGTTGAATCCAAAAAGTGCATGTGGGCATATTTTTCACTCCATTCACTCCCATTCTAATGCATCCAAATGTGGGAGACCAGTAGTGAAGACATTTTGCATGCCGCTGCATACAAAAGTTCAAGTTTGCTAAACTCTGACTTATGAATATGAATAACGAGATGACGTGTGACCAATAGAAAACATTACACACTGACCTCTTGGCTCAATTCAAAGAATACATATTTCAAAACTAAGTGTTTTTATTGTTGCAGAAAAGGGAGCAGATGGTTTATTTTAACATTTTATATATTATATTAGTTATTTTTAGTCCGTTGAGGTGTCCGAAATAATTTTAAATTCTAGTATGACTGCCCCTTAAGAGTTTAGGGGTTATTAAACACCTAGCTTCTTGTTCAGAGATTGGTATATATCTCTGATTGAAGCTGAGCAGTCAGTACATTTACATTTGCACTTTAAAAGATTGATTTAAGTCAGATAAAAATTATAATTCGTCTTTTAAAATGTCATGTAAACACTTTTGTCCGACTGAAATCGTACCAGTCTAAATTTTGTATACTCGAATTATTCAAGACTAGTTGCCTAAACTGTCAACTTCACATTGGCCATTTTAGAAGCAGGAAAACCAAAGATGTTATTACAATTTTTAATAAATTATATGTGGAAATGAGCAATGTACTTGTTTGAGAATGGTTACAATGCTCAGCTGCTGCTAAACATACGTTAAATAGAAAATGTAAGAAATATTCTGGGTTCAGTACAAGTTAAGCTCAATTGAAAGCACTTGTGGCATAATATTGATTACCACAAAAATTAATTTCGTGGGTAGTGTTTTTATAAAATTACAAGATTCACATTTCTGCCTTTTAAACCCTCCAAAAATTGTCCCCATTCACTTCCATTATAAGTGCCCAGATTTTTGCTTTTTTTAAAGAAAAATAGGGACAAGTCAATTATTTTTGTGGTAATCAAAATTATCACACAAATGCTGTCGAATGAGCTTAACTTGTATTGAACATTTTGATGCAACATAAGTAGACCTACATGGACTGCTATAATTAACACTTCATGATTAGTTAATTGTGGCAGCTTTAATTGTAATCTCGATTATTTATATGATTAATTGTGCAGCCCTACGTACCCTTGTACTATTGAAATGCACCAACACCAATTCGGCAATAATGAACCATGTGAACGAGTTCCAAAAGCACAAGATAGCTATTGCAATCTAGGATAACTATCTGGGTCAAAGTCACCTAACGTGTCTGTAAGGGGTAAGGGATGGGCATGGAGGAGGCGGGAACTGGCAGAACAGTCAACTTAAACTTTAATGACAAAAACTCAACTTAAAACAACATAAAACACATAGACACACACACACACACACACACACACACACACTGGCCGCGTGTGTCTCTCTCTCTCGAACTGGCGTCTCTGGCTCCCATTTATCTCTCTCTCTCTCCCGCTGATAAGTTGACTCAGCGCCGGCCGTGCACCCTCACGGCCCGGCCACGCCCTCCTCCTCGTCACAGTGACTTTTATCCAAAGCAACTTTCTGTAGACTTGGGCCAACACTGGACCAACTTGGGCTTGAGTGGGCACTAGTGACCCTTTAGGGGTTCAAACCCCATGAGCTCCCCCAAAACTTAAACCCTACATTTTAAACACTTGGCCTTATCCCCAATCTCCAACCCTAAATCCTTCATCAAACCCAAACATGGTGCCAGTACTGGTCCTAATCTGTTGTTCAGGGCCCACAGTTTGGAAACCCAAACCCACATCCTTGGACTCACACATATACTTCCACTCACCGCCATCATCTTCATCAAAGGAGTTCATGCAGGGGAAGTAGATTGCCAGGGCCTCAAAGGATGCGGACAGGCTGATGCGACTCTGCGAACGCTCCATGTAAAGACCTGGCGTTGGTGCCGGCGCCGTGTCCGCCGGCTTGGGCAGGCGAGCCTGGGCATTCTTCACGCGAAGCACTGCACGCGGCGTCTTGGCTAACTTTCACCGGCCCCTTTGCCAGCAAGGAATAAACGAGAAAAAACAAAATGTCAAAACCCCCAACAAGTCTGTCTCCTCTATGTCCCAGCGGACCTGGTTTAGCTTCAAGAATCCCTTCAAGTTCCTCTGACAAGATGATGTCCAGACTTCTCGGAGAGTGGTTACTTCAAGTCCTTATTTTCTTTTTGTCCAGGTCTTCAAGACTAGAAAGGAAGGTGAATTAGGATAGAAAGAGACTGTTGTAAGCTGTATCTGGTTCAGAAAACATGATCTGTTTCTTTTCCCTCTCTGGCTGTGCCCTCATTCGGCTGTGCATTGGATGGGTGGATGGATGAATGGATGGATGTTTGGATATCGTATAATGTGGCGTCGAGGAGAGGAGGAGAGATGGAGAGAGAGAATGGAGATAGGAGTGAAGAGACAGACGGCGAGAGAGAGAGAGAGAGAGAGAGAGGGAGAAAGGTTCTCACTATTCTAGCAGTCTGAGGCTGATTCACTTCATTCAGCGTTGAGCTCTTTGTGGAGAAAAAAAGGGGAGGAGACACCTTAGAGCTGTTGCTGGGATTCAGGATATTGTCCACTCAGAGGGTGGATGTAAGGATGTGGGTGTGGCCACAGTCTACAGGCACAATAGCTGTGAGAAAACATCTATCATGCCTTCACCGACAACGGTGGAAAAATGGTCAAGTGAAAATCTTGAAAACGTTTGCAATATGATACATTTCAGACATGGTTTGATTGCAGATTTTTTTTTTTGTCCATTTCTTTCCCTTCAATCTGATTTCTTTTAAAGGTAATGTCGGTCATTTTTATGTTAAAATAGTTTCTCCTATCCTTGCTTAATAGCAGGCAACTGTAAGTAAACAACATTGTCTCAACCAATGCTGTGAGTTTGCTGTGAGTGACACTAGCTACCCAGAAATTACAGATAAGTGTGAAACAGGCCATTTGTAACTCCTTTAAGAAGTTGAAAAAATGATGCGTCTAGCTGAAAAAAAAAAGGCAGTTTCTGTTAAAGACGCACTTTACCTTCTGTGTATGTGTTTGTCTGAGAGGGCTGAAAATGTCACCTGTGCCACCTCAATGAACAATCACAACTCTACTGCAAATAACAAATGCACATGCATCACTCATATTTATGAACGCCTCATAACCGATGCTGACAATCTCTGCCGCTTTCAAAGTGCATCCTGTCAGTTTTTGTACACATTCAGTCTTTGTATATGGTTTTGCCTCAGCAGGTTTGCCGAAAGGGAAATCAGATTGTATGCCACACTTATGTATCATGGAATTTAGCAAACTTTAGATTCCTATCAGATTTTAGAAAATCACACTGAACAGAATTAAGCATTTTGAAATGCTCTTTTTTTATATAGTTTTATTTTCTTCCCTAAGGTCCACTGATAATATTTTTAATGTTTTTTTGCATTAAAAAAAATATTATTTAGTAATATATGGTAATTTTCCACCCTGTCTCTGGTTTTGGCATAAGCACCTCCTTAAAACTTCAACGCCCACTGTTCTGATTGGCTAATAATGTGCAGCCCCTCAAATTCAGCCATTTTAAAAACTCAGTCTGAAGAGAATGAACAAGCTCCACAACATTATAAAACTAAATCTCAGGAGTTACACATAATGCACATCTAACAAATTGCATTTGAATATATGAAACTGTTCATCTCAAGCACAACTGTTAACACTCACACCATGCCTACACCGGATGCGAGAGTTATGTCGCATCTATTAATCAATGATGCTGTCTACCATGGAAGCGTCCATTTTGCACTGCACGCGCTGGCGCTACTACTGCCAACAACACAAATAATCGGTTTAGAAAGTTTGTGTCGACGTGCCCAGTATAGATAGCCTTAAACCGTCGCGTCGGGTCAACGGACTCGTCCGGTGTAAACTGGATGTCAGCACCATAAACTATCAAACAGTCGTGACATTTGAAATATTCATGAATGGAACTGTTTACTTACTGTTTTGACACAATGATATGAGCCAAGAAAACATGCAATCCACATTGAAATATGATGAAGAAACATCCACATCCAGTTTCCAGTATCATCCTGCACTGAAAGGCACATCACCGGAAACTGGAATTGTCCAGATGGGTCCCCTTTGGTGTTCAGGAATCGTTAGGTCACAGTAGACCTGCTATGTCCTGCTGTCTCTCTCCCTGAGTACGAACTGCAGCACCAGTGGGCGGGGCCAAGGGTGCGTCAATGTAAAAGTAGGCGTTAATGTTTTTGAGCTGTAGTGGCGGTCATGAATTAATGTACCCCAAGTGACGTAGGGTAGTTGCGGAAGTAGAAAACGAAGTGTTTTTGCAGCTTGATTTTAATAAAAGCTTTTTATTGCATTGGGGATTAAGTTTTGAGTTCTGAAATTTACAGTATGTTTTTATAGTAGAATGACCTCTTATGTGTCAAAATATCAAGGAACATTTGATTCCTCATAAAATGACCCCTTTAATATAATATTACAGCATTAAAAAATAACTTAAAACTTTAAGTAAGTTTTAAGTTAAACTTCATATTTAATTAATTGGATGATTTTAAATGTGCAAATTAGCTTTCCAGGGGATCCCCCTGGACCCCCTAGACACTCATAATTTGCACCATGAAAATACTGTCTCAATGTATTGCAGCTTCGTTCTTTCCAGCAAAAATTTATGTTTATTAAAAGTGAAGATTGATAGAAATTTGGTTCTCCCTGGTCGTTGTTTTTAAGGCGTTTTTCATTTTAAGTTCTGGGGCCGTTCACACCAAACGCATTTTTTGCGTTATTTCGCACTGCCACTTTTTCAAATGTTTTCCTATGTAAACATGCTCTAGACTAACCTACTTTGACTGTTGCTTTGACTGTAGCTGTTTTTCTCAGCATCTTGCGCAGGAGCGCCACATTTTTAGACAGCTTGTCAAGTTAACTTCAACTGTTAAAAATGCGTCTCGAGACACCAGCGTTCTGCGCTGCGTCTTGATTTGTTTTAACACAAGGACGTGGGGGTAAATCTGAGGGGGGAAGTGTCCCATATTTGGCTGCTAGATAGTTTTGGTGTTTTGGGTGGTTGCTAGGGTTTCCTGGATGGTTGCTAGGGCATTCCTATACAGTTGCTAGGGTGTTATGAGTGTGTGTGTGTTTGTGTGTGTGTGTGTGTGTGTGTGTGTGTGTGTGTGTGTGTGTGTGTGTGTGTGTGTGTGTGTTTGTACAGGTTTGGCCATACTTGTGCCAAATATTTGGAAATGTCCTCACTAAAATAGTAAAAGATGACAGATACTGACTTGTGAGGACATTTTCAGCAGTCCTCACTAGTTAAAGGATTAGTTCACCCAGAACACAACTCAGCTGAACAAAAACCAGAGAACAGAACTTACTAAACATGTCTGAAAAGTTTGTAGTCAAATAATTTATGTATTTCTATGCCCAGCCATATTTTTCGGAGTACTTGGAAATCAAACAGAAACATGGAGGAGGCTACAGGCCTCCTGTAGGTATATTTTCTATGATAATCAGAGTTTTTGTCCTAACCAGCAGTGATGAGTGAGGGTACATTTTATTGTTCGCTTGTTTTCTATTTTCGGCATTGTGCGGGTAACTCCGTCCACTGTGAACGGGCACTGTTCCAAAAACTTATTTTTTTTTTAAATTAAGGCTGGGCATAGAAATGCATCAATTCTTTGAATACAAACTCTTCAGACATGTTTAGTAAGTTCTGTTTTGTGCGCAGTTGTGTTGTGTAATTTTGTCGCTATCACTGTGGAGGACCTGTTTTTTGATAAACAAACGAGTTTTCGCTTGAACGCCCCAATGTCGCGAGGGCACTGCGTGAACTGTTGCTCGCGCTCTGTCATTAATGTGCACAGGAGATCAACGGTCAGTGAACATTTTCACTGAATAATACATTAGATTTTGGTTTGTTTCTCACCAAACCTTATCATATGCTTTCATAACAATTGTGAGTCTCACTGAATCATTTATTAGACTTCTGAATTATACTTTTGCATTCTTTTGAAGCTTGAAAAAGTAGTCACCATAAACTGCCATTGTATGATATCACTGAGCAAAATTTTTTCACAATTTCTCCCTTTGTGTTAAGAAAAGAAAGAAAGTCATATAGGCCCTTACAAAAATCTAAACTAGCCGCAAACTTGCCACAAATTAGCAGCAAATTTTCCACTCGATATTTCCACATGCAAATGAGCTTTTGATTCGCCGCAAATGTTTGCCAGAAGTTTGCAGCTCTTCACCAGTAGTGGTGAACCACCGGCAAACCTTTGGCAACAATGGACGATTTGCCGCAAGTCTGCTGCAAAACTCATTTGCATGTGAAAATTATCAGTGGTGAATTTGTGGCAAATTTGCCATGAACTGTTTATTTTCTTAAGGGCGGTTATAACAACAAAGGGGTGAGTAAACAATGACTGAATTTTCATTTTGGGTGAACTATCCCTTTAAATTGGCTCATAAATGTGAATCTTGTTCACTGCATGGTAGCCAGTGGCATTTGCACTGGTTCTTGTTATTTACTCACCCTCATGTCTTTTTTCTGTGTCTGCAGTCAAAGCATTAATATATGAACATTGCTTATCAAATTCTTTCAAGACTTCCATGCTTTTTACTCTTAGTCAACAATAGTCTCATTTCTGTCTATTTGTATTTCTCCTAAGGGATTTTAGGAGAAACATCTGAGACAAAGTGACACATACTGTAAATGTGAACTCAATTATGTCTCTTGAGCTATGAAAGCGTAAGCTTTGAGCAATAACATTTTCCTCTGGGAATAAACAAACCGGTCTCATGACAAATCATAATAGTACAAGATGATGAAATCGTACTCCCTTATAGAAAAATAAATGAACAATGTTATTACGATGTTATTACGATTTTGACTCGTCCCTCCTTTTCTTTAAAAAAGCAAAAACCTGAGTTTCAGTGAGGCACTTACAATGAAAGTGAATGTGGCTGATTTTTGGAGGGTTTAAAGACAGAAATGTTAAGCTTGTAATTTTATAAAAGCACTTGCATTAATTCTTCTGTTAAAACTTGTGTATTATTTGAAATATTATTATTTATTATTATTATTTATTAAAAAAATATTTAATTATTTTTACAGTCATTTTACGGTTTTAGGGTTTGTTGACATTTTATCGTTATGCTAACAAAGTTGTAAAATTGGCTATAACTTTACACACAAAAGGTTAGAAAGTGATTTTAATCACACTAAAATCATGTTTACATGCATATTGTTTTTGTCTTTTGGATATACTTTTGAAACAGGGACTATTTTCATGTTCAAAAATTGGCCCCATTCACTTCTATTATAAGTGCCTCACAAAAGACTTTAAAAAAAAAGGAGGAACGAGTCTGTCGATTGAGCCTAACCTAAACCCTAAACCTAAACCATGATTTAAATAGGAAAATAACTTTTGTGTACCACGGAAGAAGAAAACATCTGGGTTTGGAACGAGACGAGGAAAGCATGTTACAGGTTATTGACATACATCAGTCATTTGTATTGCATAAATAAATATGGAATGAATGAGTAACAAGATTTGCTCACAGACGTTTCCTTTCTTAAAGGTGCACTCAGTAATTCTGCAATATATGTATGAAATCATGACCACTCACATTAAAATGAAGACTCCAGTCATATCAGTAACCTTATAAAAGCTGTTTTATTCTACATGGAGGGGGTCCGCACATGGGGGCTGCCATGTTACAATCACATGACTAATCAAATACTACTCACTTAATCTCAGTAACCATCCTGTTAGTTGACACTTTCACTCATTGATTAAAGTAATCACGGCGGACTGTGAATACTACATTTCTACAATGGCATCTGAAACTGAAAACTATTGATTTTAAATGATGCTGCATCCAAGCCTCTAGGTGTCAGTGTAAGTCCAAGATGACACAAAGACAAAAGTTACTGAGTGTACCTTTAAAATAAAGTGTTGGATAGGAGACTTCATGGAATTTCATGCCTGTATTGTAGGGCTGGGTATTGATTCAGATTTCCAGATTCGATTCCGATTCACAAGCTCATGATTCGATTAGATTCCGATCTCGATTAGATTCAATATCAATTTCATATGGGTACATTTCTATTACTATGTCCATTTTGCTTACATATAAAGTAAATTCTCTTTCAGCCAATGCTCTTAATTATAAAGGAACCTTCTAGGTACAATTCGAAAATATTAATTGTACAAATTATATTTTATAATTCATTTTTCATAACATTTTAGCTTTGAAAATATCTCAAATTCTGTCTATTCCATCAATTAATGTTCTGAAATTGCATATATTATGTTGCATATATATTTTTATTACATTTGTATTGTTTATTTGCATAATTTGTACAATTTACAAGTATTTACATTGATATGTAGAACACGTGCTTAATCGGTACTGTCTCTTTAAGACTAGCGGCATCAGCCAAATAGCGCATTTAACAAGAGAAGACGTGCGTAATTTATTTAGCGCATCCATGTGTGGTTAGAATCAAATGTTTCTTTTGTGTTGTTTTTTTATTTATTTATTTTTATTTTGCTTTTAATCAACAACTGACTGTAAAAAACAGAAAGGGTATTATAAGATAAATTATTCAATGACATATAGATCCGTGGATCTCATCTTTGGACACACAGAACGAGGAAACCAAACTTTTGCTCTCAACACACAGTAAAAGGACCTCTGTGTTAATAACATCTTCTCCACTATATTACTTAATTACAGGTGTGTAAAATCTGGACATTTATAGCCAGTGGCTAATCATGGACATTTTTAGTCATATAGCACAAGATTTGGTTGCACATGTGAGTGATTTACTTGCATTATAGAGGGTTGCCACATTGAGTGAAAGACTGAGCTTGGAATTTAAGAATCAATATGAAGATCGTTCAAACGAAGATCACAATGCATCAGAAAATCGATATTTTTTACCCAGCCCCACTGTATTGTATCAATTTGCAATTATGTTTGTTGATTGGTTGGTCTCTATGGGAAAAAAAGTTGTACCTTTTTGTATGCACCAAGTCATATGATATCTTACAATTTCACCATCTCCTACCAATCATTACGAGTTGCCATTAGACTATGTTGGAATGAACAAAAGTAAAGGTTTGTTTGGTGCATTGCCCTGGATTCTACACTCACAGCAGTAACTTTGATATCAGACTGCAGTCAGGATAACATTTAAGGTGGCTGCGTTGCATTGCATAAGGGAGATGTTTAAACATGTGCCTGCCTGAGAGAGAGACACACGTGTGAAGAATGTGTTGCTCCACGCTCAGTAGCTGCAGTGAAATTCAGGGTAACGTGATTAAAGGCCGGAGGGCAACCCTTAAAAAAAGACAATTCACAAATGAGACGTCTTTAATATCTCATTTGTTTCTTCTCGACAGCAATGAGATTGCACGGAAAGCAAACTGAGAACGTGGATCTATGAGACCAGGTTGAAAACGGCACATTTCACCTTAAACACATTGTGTAATTCTAACAGTGACTTGTAAAATTGGAGCACAACTGACTACACATCCAGGTCATGCTGACATAAGCCACATAACACATTTTCAAATGTGAAAACTCATTCTCAGCCAACAGTGTCTCAGTCCAAAGTGGCAGCTTATAGTTTGCCAAAATTGTTAACACTTGAATTACTTAAGAGTGCTTCAATAAAGGGAATTACAGTAAATATATGGTTATTTGATAAAAAAAAAAAAAAAAAAAAAGAAAAGCCCCTCCTGTTAAAAGTGCCACACACACACAAACCCAAATGATTGTCTGGTTCCTTTTCAGGAGGCGTGTCTTTTTGAAGCCCTGCTTGATCACATCATTTTACCAAGCAAGCAAAAGCTTAAAATTTCCATCATTTACCGATTGTTTTTTTTTTTGTTTTTTTTATAAGTATAATTCCAAATGCTGTCCATCTTTTTGACAGCCAAAAAAGAAACAAGAAAATTATTTTAACCTAGTGCATCACTTTTGACTTCACACTCTCCCGTTATGTTTGTGTGCCCCGTTTATTCTTCGCTGCTATTAAGATGCGTATTAATAGGCACAATTGCCATTTACACCTAGTAATATGTGTCTCTTTTGACCAATTGTGTTCAGACCTTGAGGAAAGGGTCTCTGATTTCATGACTGCATACATCAGTCATTTTGTCAGTGTTACTGCATGCTAATAAAGTGCAAAAAAGTATAATAACAAAAAGAAAGCACGAATGACTCATCTTTTCTGTCAATTATACTTGTATTTAATTTAAAGGTGCTGTAAGTGATTTTTTTATGAAAAGGTATGCAAAATGTTTTACTTCTCCCTGAAAGATATTAATGAAATAAGTGTCTCACCGGTCTCTGTGACAGCTTTAGACTCTGTAAACAGCAAACAAAAGTGTGTCTGTGAGCCGCGGACAATGATGCTTTGTGCCTGTCAATCATTTTGCACATTCTCATAATATTGTAGTTGCAGCGAATTATTGAGGCATAATGCCATTTTTATGCCATGTTGCTTATAACAGTTGTCTGCTGTTGTTGTTTTTGACAACTGTTTCTGCTTGTGTTTGTCTCAATAAAACTCATTTGTTATCTTTCGAGTGCAGGGTTTTGGGAAAAGGGGCTGTGGCTAATCCAACGGCTCAGTTTGACAGCTTGTGGAAATTCTAGAACGGCTAAAATCGCTTACAGCACCTTTAAGTGCAAACATTACGTTTAAAGCATAATTGTCAGTTCTTTTAGAGTACCTGTATTAACTGAGTTTCAAAGATGTGTGCTTCTCATCTGTGACACTTTATGTTGATGTTCCGTGAACTTCTGCATGTATGTGTTTTTTTTCCTTTTTAAACCTGCACGTAACCTGGCAATGAATTGCGATCTGACACATTTCAGAATGCAACGATGCATGAACAGAGCTTGCGTTGCAAGATGTGTCTGCGTTCACGTATTTGCGTAGAGCATGTTTCGGCACAAAGTTGAAAAATTTTAGTGCAGCGGTTGATTGACAGGTTGAACTTTCATCCTAGAACTCCTTGGTTTCACCAGACTTGTGCATGGTGAGTTAAAACCCTTATCACAAAGGCCCATCCACTGTAATGTATATGCCATAATAATGGATGCTATGCCCCTAAATGTAGCCCTAGTTCTTATAAATAAAATAAAATAAAACAATATGATGGATAAAATTAGATAATGATGTAAATTTTACAATCTAGCTTAACCTTTGAACGTGATTGATGCCATGCACAAACATCCCTAATAATTTCATCTCAGCACAAAACATCACTATAACGTACACATCCATGTCAAAAAGCTTAAGTGACTTTGAAAGCAAAGCAGATACAGGCAAATTGTAAAAGGCTGTGCAAATTATCTCACTAACTCCATGAACAGCATAACAAAACTAATTAAAACAAGACTCTGAATATTTTGAAGTTAATCTAATACAAACCAATACATCAACAACACCTCAAAGCAATGGCATACAATTCATTAAAATGATGAGTGGTGTGCTTTAAGCCAACCAGCAACACATTAGAATAAAAATTAGTTTAATTTACCAATTATGTTCACAACGCAGGTCTGCACTCAAGAGCGGTGACTTCTGAGGACCATGTCAGCTTGAGATACATATGTTCAAAGCTTTTGATTGGACCAGAGGCAAAGGCAAACGTGCCCCTCGGGCTAGTCCCAGTCTTAGACGGACCATGGGCGATTCTTGGCTAATCTAATCTAAGCTGCTATGTCATTTTAGTCAAAGGTCTGGCTATGCAAGACTACACTCAGGCTATCATTAAACGCTTGTTGCACATGATGATCACCAAATCTCCCTTGGTTAACACGGAGGATGATGGGCTAGCCCCATGCATAACAAATGAGAACAATTAAATGGTTTTAATGCAACAGACTTTAATAGTTATAGAAATCCTCAAAAGAATGTCTATTGTCATCTTGTATAATGGACATAAAACAAGTTTAAAATGCGGAAATTGTGTTTTTTCTTAAAATAAATGTATGATTATGCAAATTTTACAAAACAGCACCACATCTGGTGGTGCGCAGCCCCTTCTGCCCCTAATATAGAGACACCACTGTTGTAATGATATTTTCTGGGTCGCCACAACATTTCGGATTTGCAAATGCAGAGAGGTAAAATCTGGGATTAATCCAACAGATTTATGCCATTCCCTGGTGAGCTAAATTTGTTTTGGTGTTTTGATGTATTAATATGCTGAACAAACGACAAAATGAAAATATATCATCTTGACTTTTAGCCTAATATTTGTGACCAAATCTTTCATGAGCCATATCTCGTAGCCAGACCTTTTACTTGCTGCATACAATTTGATCTAGATTGTGGCTGTGGCAGGGCAGAGGGCGGGACCAGGCCATGAAAAGTCAGGCTAATCAAGCCCAAGAGGGATAAAGGCATAGAGTTCTCCTCGCGGGCTTGATCAGCCTGATTAGGGGCCGGGTGTGCAGCATCATGGCCCGGCCCCACCCTCTGCCCTGCCACAGTAGCTTATTCTGGTCAAGAACCGCCCACTTCTGACCGACATGTAAAGCAAACAACCACATTTTGTTTAGTTTGAACGGGCCATTTATGTGAACCTTCAAGATTTAAGTACATATTATTTATTATACATGTTGTCTGCCATGCAGAGAGAAAATAAATCACTGCATGCTTGCTTATGAGTTGCTTTAGTAATAATAAATAAATATTTTGGTATACTTTGATGCTCTGTGCTTAAAAAAAAATCTAATTAACTAATAACTACTCACTTGACCAACACAAAATGGATTTCGTTTTAAATATTAAAAACCGGACTTTACAATGCATATAGGCAATTTAAACATTCCTTGCATGTGGTTTTTAATTCGCTGACAAATAAGAAGTGTTCCGCTTTCATAACTCATGAAATATGATTGTAACGAGTCAGGAGAGAATGGAGGATCTAAATGCAGCATCTTTAATAAAACAAAAGTAAACCAGGTAACTCAGAACATAAAGAAACAAAACACAGGGAACAAATGTACAGAGCACATTTCAACATAAGTCAATACAAAATACAGGGAATATGTGACAGAGCCCCCCCTTTTAAGGAGCGGATTCCAGACGCTCCAAAAAAAAAATAAAAAAAAATTGTCCATGGGGTGTGGGGGAAAACAGGTAGTTCAAGGGAGCACAAGGGGCAAGGGGAGCAGAGGAACAAGGCAAAGTCAGGGAGGCTTGAAACCAAGGTGGATCCGGAGGGATGGAGAGCCAGGGCGACGCTGCAGGCTCGGAGGACCAAGTAGACCAGAGCAGATCAGGCGGGCAGCCAGGAGACCAGAGTAGATAAGGCGGATGGCCAGGAGACCAGAGAAGATCAGGCGGACAGCCAGGAGACCAGGTAGACCAGAGCAGATCAGGCGGATGGCCAGGAGACTAGGGAGACCAGAGCAGATCAAGCGGACGGCCAGGAGCCCAAGGAGACCAGAGCAGATCAGGCAGACGGCCAGGAGACCAAGGAGATGACCTCAAGGTGGGGACTGGGTCAGGAGTCCTGGGAGGCAGCTGCAGGACTGAGACAGGGTCAGGAGGGCTAGGAGGCGGCCGCAGGGCCGAGACAGGGTCAGGAGGGCTGGGAGGCGGCCGCAGGGCTGAGACAGGGTCAGGAGGTGGCCGCAGGGCCGAGACAGGGTCAGGAGGCGGAGCCGCTGTAGGAGGAGTCTCTGGGGGAGCGGGCGGAGCTGCTGGGGAGAAGACTCTGGGGGCGGAGCCGTGGGAGGCTCGAGACAAAGAGTGCTGGATGAATGGGAAACGACCTCCTCCTTTGGATGGCCGAAGTTGGCAACGCAGGCTCTGGGATGGACGAGGCTGGCAACGCAGGCTCTGGGTTGGCCGTGGCAGGCATGGGCGTTGGCTCGTTGGCCATGGCAGGTGTGAGTACTGACAAGCTGTGAGGAAGGGTCTTCATGACCCTACGCACTGACATAATTGGTGGATAATTTAACTTGGAAACAAGGGCCGCGGGAGGCTTGACTGTGACATGGCGTGGAACAGACTCAGGCGTAGCTGTGACATGGCGTGGAACAGACTCAGGCGTAGCTGTGACATGGCGTGGAGCAGGCTGAGGTTTGACTGTGACATGGTATGGAGCAGGCTGAGGCGTGGAAGACTCGGAAACCGGAACCGGGATTGAGAGAGGAGGATCCTCTGAAGCGAATGTCTCTAATATTAACTCCACATATTCCTCCCACATATAATCTCCGGTCTCCGGCAATTCCCTCCACTTGTGAGCTATGAGTCCAATCTGATAGAGGGATTTCAGGTGGGAATCGGTAAATCCCGTGTATCTGGCGATGGTGCTAAACAGATGAGAGTATTCCCTAATTGGCAAGTTCACTCGGCTCAACTGGATAAAGAACCCTGCTAGATCCATTTCGGAGGGGTCAGTCTTTCTGTAACGAGTCAGGAGAGCATGTAGGATCTAAATGCAGCGTCTTTAATAAAACAAAAGTAAACCAGGTAACTCAGAACATTAAAAAAACAAAACACAGGGAACAACCGTACAGAGCATAGCATAATACATGTAAAGACTGACAAAGTAAACAGGGAAAACAAGGGCTTCAATACACAGGGGCAAACATGGGAATGAGGAACTCCTGTGGAAACAATCAGGGGAAACCAATCATAAAATGAAACTACAAAAGTACTACAAACTAACAGGAAACAGAAACATGGGAACTAAACAAGAATTTCAACATAAAAGTCAATACAAAAAACAGGGAATATGTGACAATGATTATTTACTGTACACCATAATGTCAAACATACAGACAAACAAAAAGCAGTTAATAAGTTGTAAACAGATGTGTCTTTTGTCACATTTTCACTTCATGAAACATAAACAGAATTAAAAAATAGCAAATGTTCCCAATTTAAAAGAGGCCAAATATAATGTCATATGATGCACAGATCTTAAAATAATCTTGGAGAAAATGCGTAGCTACCTCAGATATATTTTTATCATCCTGAGGGATGGTATCTGGTTACAAAGAGTACCAATCACAGCTTTTGTGGTCTGCATCGCCGCGGCGCTTTGTTACATTTTTAGAGAGGTGCACGTCAGGCTACGGCGTTTCAAAGTTTTGATGCCACTAACCGAGCAAAGATTGTCAAATCCAGCGATTTCCCCCAAAAAAGCTCTTCAGATCAACTCAGTAACTTGTAAACACATCAAACCTTTGTGCACAATAAACCTAGAGCTTGCCAGATCGAGAACATTCTAGTTTTGTGTGCAATATGCATCAGACATTCAGTGAACAGATTGTGGGTGTGCCATGTGAGGCTGAGCCTGTTGATTTCACAGACATAATCCCACAATCACAACCACTGTTGACTGATGTCCGTAAACATAGGACAAACTTACACAAGATGCAAGAGGCCAACCTCGTTAGACAGTTTCAGACTGTGAGGCATTTCAAGCTGTTAAGTTCAATGAGTCACATGTAATTTCAGGTGTTTAAAGTATGTATGCACTCAGCAGGAAGTGTGATGTCACAGACCAACTCAAGAACTAATTCTTGATTTGTGGTTTCTACATTTTTCAAAGGTATTTTAGCCAGTCTGACCAAGCATAATCTGCTAACTCAAAGACCAGCTACAGTACTTCAACAAAAATTCACATTTTTAATAACAAAAGTTTCACCCAAGGCATTTATTGTTAATGCTAGATGTTTTGTAAATTCCTCAAAACTCTATGCAACACATTTAATGCATTTTGACAACTTTCAGTGTAATTAATTGTAAATGGACTGCCATTAAAAATCGTCTTTGTGCTGTCAGCAGCTCCAGTGTCTTAATGGCTACAAACCCTTTCAGGCTGTCAGTTATAAAGACTAATTAGTTGTTTATGCCCCAGACTCAGTATATTATCTTATAGCTCTAAATTGGGGTGGCTGGGGCTAGTTGTCACACTTTTTACTGCAATGAATATTTTTAAGGCTAAGTTTACTTTTGAAAGTCAATTTTTGTTTAGGCACACAGCCTAAAGTCTTGGCT
Source organism: Myxocyprinus asiaticus (assembly GCF_019703515.2). Taxonomy (NCBI): domain Eukaryota; kingdom Metazoa; phylum Chordata; class Actinopteri; order Cypriniformes; family Catostomidae; genus Myxocyprinus; species Myxocyprinus asiaticus. Next base: position 6,212,960 of record NC_059352.1, read on the forward strand.
ACAAAAAAAGCTATTGAAAATGTCCACTGTTACTGCCAAGAAAAAAAAGATACATTTCATTTTAAACATGTTGACCCCTATGGTGGGGCATGTTGACACAGACCAAGTTTTGGAACAGACCAGTATGTTGGCTTTGTGTTTTGAACTGTGTGTTCAAAACCAACATAGATAACCAGTGCTAGAGAAAATACACATTTGCAGAAGTGGACTTTTGACTAAAATCTTTATAATTACAGAGTTATGGTTACTTTTGACAACTTCCTTGTGTGAAAACAAGCCGCAGTCTCCTCTGTAGCAGAAAACCTGAAATGCATTTATGATTTCCCTTGCTCTTTATATGTGAGTTCTGTGTGTCTATCTTTATTTCTTAGTCCATTCAATTATTTTTTTGTACATTTTTCTAATACTTATATATATATACAGTATATACACTCACCAACCTCTTTATTAGATACTCTAACCAGCCTGTCTGGCACCAACGATCATAACACGGTCGAAATCACCGAGATCAAATTTCTTCCCCATTCTGAAGGTTAATGTGAACATTAACTGAATGTCCTAACCCGCATGATTTTATGCATTGCACTGTTGCCACACGATTGGCTGATTAGTTAATCGCATGAATAAGCAGGTGTACAGGTGTACCTAATAAAGTGGTCGGTGAAGGTATTTATTGTATATATAGTATATATGCACAGAAATGTTGTAGTAAAATCTGTAGATTTGTGGGGAAATGGTCATAGCATTTTGACATGTTCTGCCACAATGCTGAGCTATATCAAGCACTAATGCAAGGGCTCCAAAAATGGGCACAGACCACCTGTCTGTTTACATGTGAAATCAGTTTCATGCAGAGATACTCTGCTCCACATGATACTAGCAAGCTATTCACATCCTGTGGATAACAAATTTGTGAACCCAAGTGAAAAAAATAACAATATTCTTCCCCCTTTCATCATATTTCTGATCTGTTTAATCGCTTTTCTATCATATTAAGATGGTGTTTTTGGAATGCATGCCACCCACAATGCTATAACAGCATATTAAGAGTGTCATTGTACATTTATTCATTTGGCAGACACTTTAATCCAGAGTCATTTATGGCGCATTCACTGTATGCATTTGAACATTTGGGAATTGAACATTTGACCTTGGTGTTGTTAGCAGCATGCACTACCAGTCGAACTATAAGAACAGGGCAACAATGCACTACACCAAACTTACACCGTGCATATGTGCAAACGCTTATGAGTACATATACGCAAACGCTTGTCGCTACGCAATGTTCCTTTCACGCGACCTTGCTTTCTAAAATGGGTCAGAACATAATTCAGAATATAGTGCATCGTTAGGGGTGTATAGCGGGTATAAGCGTAAACTCTCTTTTCTCTTTCATATCAACTACTGTCATGGCAGAGTAACAGTTTGAAGAGGATCTTGCTGAGCAAATTTGTTAATTTAATTCCAATCCGAGGGAAAAGGGTTATTTTTCTTACCATATTTGCATATATATATATATATATTATTTATTTATTTATTTATTTATTTATTTTTTGCAAGTGTAAACCTAAGAAAAAAAATATTTTACAGTAATGTATTACTGGAATTACTGGAAAACAAGACAAAAATACTAATGCTAATGCTGATTTCTAATTTAATGCCAGAATAAAACAACGCAAAGTATTTAATAATAAAAGTGCATTGAATATTTGTTATATTCAAAATGAATATATAGTATTACAATTTTAATCAAATTAATTGCATGATGTGCCGATTAATTAATCACAATTAATCGCATATCATTATTTTCTTAGAATATCTAAAATAATTATAAATATATAATAAATATTATAATTCAGACAATTAAATTACATTATATCATACACATATATTGTGGCAACAGACGAGTACATACAAAAAGTAGCTTTTATTTCCATATCATTGAACATAATCCTATTATTGGCCTACTTCTGTCTGTGCTGTTTTTAATTGTTGGTCTATGTACTTATGCATGAGACGGACTCTTTTGGAATGTCTTACTTTGGTTGTGTCGCGTCTCACTTGTTTTCAGCGTCTCTAGTCACAAGCGCTGTGTTTTTAGAACATAAAGTTTAATGTAGTTTTAAACTTTGAAAAACGCATCACAAGATCGCTGCACACGTGTATAATTTTACTCTCTGCTAAATTAAATGCATCACAAATGCGTCATCACAGTCTGTAAAAAGGGTTTATTGAGGGAAGTACAGTATCTATTTTCCCTCCATCTTTGCCATTACCTTCCACATTCAAAGACGTCATCACCTCGCAATCAGGTAGTTTGCATGTATGCGTGTTTCTTGTCATCAAACAATGCAAAGCAATTAAACAGGTCAACCCAAGAGACACAATTCTTGGGCAGTACGATCTTTGTCGATTTTGTCCCTGTGACATCTGAGGTGGAATGGTGGAGGGAAGAGAATCAGAGAGACAGAGGTTTGGGTGCATCTGGCTGGTGAACAGTTGCTGATGTTGTGGGATTTGGGAGAGAGACTAACATAAATCATTCCAGTGTAATTTGTGCTTACACTCACTGTCTACAGTAAAGGTCGAGCTCTCTCTCTCTCTCTCTCTCTCTCTCTCTCTCTCTCTCTCTCTCTCTCCCTCCCTCCCTCCTTTATGGTATTATTTTAACTTTAAGCAAACACCTAGCAACCATCCAGTACACCCTTAAAAACCACCTAGTGCCCTGGGAATCACAAATAACACCATAACATCATGCTCATTTTTTTAAGATTTACTGTGGAAGTTGAATGCAGTAGAGCACATGAGCTTTGTGAGAGAGTTTTATTCGTTATTTGCAAGGCCAAATTAACCATATGGGCAACTGGGCTCGTGCCCAGGTGCACCACATCCAGTGGGGCACCGCGTGATGGGATTTCTAAAATTGTTTTAGGTCTGTTTTTATTTCAGTTTTTCAGTTTAGTTATTCAGGTGTAAAGTATTGTCCAAAGGTCTGGACCGCTAACGAAGCACTGCATAAATTGAGCTGTCACGTGGTTCCAGTTACTTTTCTGAGCGATGGCTTGGTTGGGCAAATCATAGTTGTTTATTATAACTGGATGACTATTTAAAGTAAAATGCTTCTGATGAGGCAGATTTCTGTTCACACTTATAAATCCTTTCAATTATCAGTTTTTATGAAAAAATTACTATCCAGTGTCAAAATGTCTCCAATAAGATATAAAACTTTCAGAGGATTTGGTTTTGTGAGCTGTCAAGCCTGCAGGAAGAAAACGTTGTGTCCCATAGGACACATTCAGTGGCTGACAACATTTGCAATTTCGGTCTGTTCCTCACACAAAACTATTCATCAACCATCAAAATGAGGAAAAAATGTGATCTCAGTGATTTCTACCATGGCAAGATTGTTAGTGCCGGACAGGCTGGTTTGAGTATTTCTGAAACAGCTGATCTCCTGGAATTTTCAAGCACAACATCTCAAGAGATTATTTATAATGGTGCCAAAAACAAAAATCATCCAGTGGGCAGCAGTTCCTGGGCACAGGCTCACCAAAACTGGACAGTTAAAGACTGGAAAAACATAGCATGATCTGATTAATCCCAATTTTTAGATAGTAGGGCCACTGCAGCCTCGGTTTTCTGTTCTTGGCTGACAGAAGTGGAACCCGAACTGGTCTTCTGCTGTTGTATCCCATCCGTCTCAAGGTTTGACGTGTTGTATATTCTGAGATGCTATTCTGCTCACTAGAATTGTGCAGAGTCCTTATCTGAGTTACCGTAGCCTTTCTGTCAGCTTGAACCAGTCTTGCCATTCTCCGTTGACAACCAGCCCATCTGGCACCAACAATCATGCCATAGTCGAAATCCCTGAGATCACATTTTTCCCCATTCTGATGGTTGATGTGAACATTAACTGAAGGTCCTAACTCGTATCTGCTTGATTTTATGTATTGCACTGCTGCCACATGATTGTCTGATCACATGAATAAGTAGGTGTACAGGTGTACCTAAGAAAGTGGTCGGTGAGTGTATCTCACCCTGGAAAATATGTAACACTGTTATAGAATATTATTTGTAACCATTAGTAATTTATAAGTAATTACTAAAGTAAAAATTGTTTATAAAATTTCTTGATATTATGTGGTCCTGTTTGCATTACTCCATGGCCCCATTTACACCTTGCATGAATGTGTTTTCAGTGATCGTTATCGGATAGCACTTGACCACATTAAATGACAGGTGTAAATGCACCCAAAACGCATTGTGATCGGATCGTAATCGTATCACTAAAACCACATTCGGAGGTGGTCAGGGTTACGCTACAGTCAGTTAAATTGTCGTGTTGTTGTTTGTGTACATATATGTTTATGTGTTCATGCCCAGGGGCACTAATGAGTCTTTTTCCGGCCCTTGCTGTTATTCCGCTGATAATTTATAGTGTATCTATAGTTTGTTTAGATGCAAAGAAAATATGGTCTTCTACAAATGACCATGTTCACAACGACTGAATTTGAACATAGGCTTACACACACATACACAGCACATCTCCACAGAATCATGCATCAGACTGACCTAGAAAACTAGAAAGCCATCGTCCTCCGCTGCCTCTACAAAGAGCGCACACAAATGTAGCAGCTACCTGCCCCTGACATAAGCAAAGCACATAGTGATTATACACTTCCATTAGTTCTGTCACTCCATTATGAATCTACACTTTCCCTCATATGCTTCTTTATACCCCAGGTTTGATTGGCCTCTTTCATTGTAGATATGACAGCTGGAATTATTTATTGTATTTCACATTAAGGCAAGATAAATGAAATATATTTTGAAACCATTTAGACTAAGAATAAACTAAAGCACTAATTCTGACAGTTTGTTTGCAAGCCATGTGCAAACAAAAGTTGGTATACGTTATTTAAAGATATAATTAATGTGACTTTTTTCTGGTTGTTATTTTCAAGTGTTTACAAGACTTAGGCTATGTTCAGAATGGAATACTAGCTTACTGCATACCATGTAGCATACACTATATTCTATGGATGGGACGATATGGTTATCTCACGATTCGGTTCGATATGTGATATGAGGTTCACGGTTCGAATCTAGAATCTAGAATCTCGATTCAATGTAATAACACTTAAATTACAAATATTACAGAAAATGTTCTGAAAAACTGTTTGAGCAAAACACACATTATAATTTCTCATCAAAATAAAGTTCTTTCAACTTTCTATATTCTATACACAATATAAATGCTCAAAGTTTAAATAATAAGAGTTGCTCATATACCTTTCTCTATAAGAAAAGATCACAAACAAATACATTTTCAAAAATAGTGGGATACATTCAGGCTGATCAGGTGCAGAACAAGCAATAGCACTGAACAGAACCTGTCATGAAAAAAATGATTTCATTTTTTAAATTATTTTTTTGACAACATTACTATAATCACATTTTGTCTTTGTAAAAAATACAAAAATTCTACATTCTATTAATATTATATCATGAAATGGTATATATAATAATGATATGAGCTATCACTGTTTGAAATAATGTGCACAAAATCAAAGTAAAAGCATTGAGTTTACATTCATTTGTATAAGAAATGCTAAAAAGGTTAGTCACTTTATTGCATATCGAACCGAATCGTGAGATAACCATATCGTTCCATCCCTAGAATATAGTGTATACTACACAGTATGCAGTAAGCGGCTCACAGTGTTCCGGTTCAGTAAACATCAGCGAGAATCTCGCGGTTTCTTTAGCACATCAATGAAAGTAGAGTGTGCCTAATTTTTGATGGACACACATATTATATGGAGGAAATGATCCGCTTTAATCTCAAGCACTTTTCATTTAAAAAAAAGGGTGATTTTCCAGGTATTCCAGTAGTTACATTTCTAAAAGCTAAATTCAAGCACTTTAAGCACTTCAAGGACCTCGTGTGATCCCTTTAAATGGCGCAGTAGTGGTAAAATCAAGCAATAGAGAGATTATGATGTTTGATGGGTCATTTCATTCATGATCACATGGACAGAAAACAGTGATGCAAATTTCGAAATATTGAGTTATGATGAACCATATCATGGCATATAATTTTTCTGGTTCACGATATATCGAATTTCCCATGCCTACAATATACTGCTTACTATTTTATATAGTGTGTAATAGTATGTGAAACAGAACACATTATGCAACAATACTCATTTCACACAACTGAATGCTAATGTTGTTGTCACATGACCTCACTACCTTGATCACATGGGAAACATGATCACATGGGAAATCAACATGTTGCTTCCTAATGTTCATATACCCTGAAATCAACCCAATTCTTTTAAATTACTGACAAGCGCCATGCCCATCAAATGTTATTGCATCATCTCAACCATGGTCACCTTTCACGAGAGCAACCTCAGAGAGATGGGTTCTGGTCCTGTGGGAACCAGGACGTAATTGCATTCACATAAACATTGGTGAGTGTGTATTGGAGGTTGCATTTTCGCTCTAAGATTACATTTTTACTTCACTGGCAGTTATGTGTAGGGCTGGGGTTTGGGTTAGGCCGGGAAGTTCAGAGTTTACTGTTGACTGTATTACATCATTTACAACTAGAAAATACAACTTGCTTTTAGTGCCACTCTGTGGACATTTCACCCTGAAACTGAACCTTACATGTGCCCATCCGTGCAACAACACTTCCTGCTTTGGCCACTGGAGGCAGTGATTTGAATTTCGATAAGCACAGACTGGTTTCAGTTATCAAGTTTCAACCTACTGTTGCCGAATTTGCAGTAAGATCAATCTGACCTTGCATGGTGAATGCGCCTTCTAGTTATTATCTTTTTTTAAAAAACTGTAATTTTGCCTCTTTTTTTTTATTCTTTTTTTTTAAAACAAAAATGACATATATTACAAAGAGACAGGAATAAAATGAGAAGAAAGAATGAGAGATGGAGAAGAAAATGCTTTGTGGAACAAGCTCTCACCTGTGTGTTATTCACAGCAGATGCTACATGTTTCACAAACACCTGCTAAAGCCACCCTGCCTTGTTCCTGTGGTAACCTCATTTGTTGGTGCCTTCTCACCTACTGGGTCGTTTTTGTGCGCATCCAAGGACACCGATGCATGCAGGCTGTCTCTATTTATCTATGACAACCCGTGCGAGAGAAGCAAATAACACAGCCAGCTGTTTACCCCCAAGGGCCCGCTACCTGGTGTAGTGTGAATTAATTTTACCAGGACATGCTGAGTAAGAAAGCAATTTACAGATGGCTTCCCACCACAATATATATATATATATATATATATATATATATCTCCAGTTGGCACTTCTTATGGGATAAGCATTGACGATTTAGACCAAAGATGGATATGAGCAAATAAATTCTCAATATTGCATTTGGGAGCTGCTGAATATTTCATTTCTTTAATCTAATAATCTTTTCACTGCAATATCAAAATTGTGGTTTTATTATCTAATGATTCTGAAGTAGTGTTTTAGATTTGTATGTGATACTGTTCTATTATTCCTATGTTTAATTTAGTTTTATCAAGTTAATATAAAGTATGTGAGAGGGCCTGCTACCATATTTATGGATGCCATGCAGTGAGTTGTATGCTTGCACCAAAGAATGAATAAAGAGCAAAACTACAAAATGTAGAAAATACAACAAAATCCAAGCTACCCAACAAACAGAACCACAGAACAGCCTGATCTCATGAAAATTACAACGTTTTTGCAAAAGGACATTACGTTGTTGATACACGTATTGTGGCAGTTGCCAGGTGAAATGTACACTGTGTGGTGCTAAACGCAAGTTACATTTTCTCCCGAACAGATGAGGTTTTTAAGGTTAACTCTGATCAAGTTTTAAATCAACAAAACCTACCTTCCTTCCCTAAACCTTAAACCTAACAGTGTCATAAAAGCAAATGTGAGATACAGTTGTGCTCAAAAGTTTGCATACCCTGGCAGAAATTGTGAAATTTTGGTATTGATTTTGAAAATATGACTGATCATGCAAAAAAACTGTCTTTTATTTAAGGATAGTGATCATATGAAGCCATTTATTATCACATAGTTGTTTGGCTCCTTTTTGAATCATAATGATAACAGAAATCACCCAAATGGCCCTGATCAAATGTTTACATACCCTTGAATGTTTGGCCGTGTTACAGACACACAAGGTGACACACAGGTTTAAATGGCAATTAAAGGTTAATTTCCCACACCTGTGGCTTTTAAAATTGCAATTAGTGTCTGTGTATAAATAGTCAATGAGTTTGTTAGCTCTCACGTGGATGCACTGAGCAGGCTAGATACTGAGCCATGGGGAACAGAAAAGAACTGTCAAAAGACCAAGTAACAAGGTAATGGATCTTTATAAAGATGGAAAAGGATATAAAAAGATATCCAAAGCCTTGAAAATGCCAGTCAGTACTGTTCAATCACTTATTAAGAAGTGGAAAATTTGGGGATCTCTTGATACCAAGCCAAGGTCAGGTAGACCAAGAAAGATTTCAGCCACAATTGCCAGAATAATTTTTCGGGATACAAAGAAAAACCCACAGGTAACCTCAGGAGAAATACCGGCTGTTCTGGAAAAAGACGGTGTGGTTGTTTCAAGGAGCACAATACGACGATACTTGAACAAAAATGAGCTGCATGGTCGAGTTGCCAGAAAGAAGCCTTTACTGCGCCAATGCCACAAAAAAGCCTGGTTACAATATGCCTGACAACACCTTGACACACCTCACAGCTTCTTGCACACTGTAATTTGGAGTGATGAGACCAAAATAGAGCTTTATGGTCACAACCATAAGTACTATGTTTGGAGAGGGGTCAACAAGGCCTATAGTGAAAAGAATACCATCCCCACTGTGAAGCATGGTGGTGGCTCACTGATGTTTTGGGGGTGTGTGAGCTCTAAAGGCATGGGGAATCTTTTGAAAATTGATGGCAAGATGAATGCAGCATGTTATCAGAAAATACTGGCAGACAATTTGCATTCTTCTGCACAAAAGCTGCGCATGGGACGCTTATGGACTTTCTAGCACGACAATGACCCTAAGCACAAGGCCATGTTGACCCTCCAGTGGTTACAGCAGAAAAAGGTGAAGGTTCTGGAGTGGCCATCACAGTCTCCTGACCTTAATATCATCAAGCCACTCTGGGGAGATCTCAAACGTGCGGTCCATGCAAGACGACCAAAGACTTTGCATGACCTGGAGGCATTTTGCCAAGATGAATGGGCAGCTATACCACCTGCAAGAATTTGGGGCCTCATAGACAACTATTACAAAAGACCGCATGCTGTCACTGATGCTAAAGGGGGCAATACACAGTATTAAGAACTAAGGGTATGCAGACTTTTGAACAGGGGTCATTTCATTGTTTTCTTTGTTGCCATGTTTTGTTTTATGATTGTGCCATTCTGTTATAACCTACAGTTGAATATTAATCCCATAAGAAATAAAAGAAATGTGTTTTGCCTGCTCACTCATGTTTTCTTTAAAAATGGTACATATATTACCAATTCTCCAAGGGTATGCAAACTTTTGAGCACAACTGTATAAAACCAACCACGTCATTTTGTGGTGCTTCTATTACAATTTTGGCTAACATGTCGACTTGCGTGCTCTTTGCTGCTTTGCTACTCCAGTCCTTCGCGTTGCACTTGCTACTTGCTTTGCACTTGAATATGCTTGTAAATATAGTTGGTTATGTAATGCAAACCCTAAAATGTGTCCTTACAGGTCATGCGCTATAGTAAAGTGTTTAGATAACTTTTAAAGATAGCATTCGTACAGAGCAAATATTCTGCCTTTTTACTCGTGATTTGTGTGAAAGTGAATAAAAGTCATTGTTGTTGTAGCATCTCTAGTGTTCATTTTACCAGGAAAGTGCCGCGATACATACAACGAGCCACATTCAAATAATTTAGCACAAATTTAGGTATAGTAATGTGATTCTAAGAGATTGGATTGCAAGTATGAAAGGTGTTTAGTAACGCTGCAACCAGTATAAATACATTAATAAAGGACAACATGTGAGTAGCCCTATTACAAAACATGAGGCTACTACTCATTAAAGAATATGAAGATAGACAGCATACTGGATGTTAAGTCATTCACTAAATAGGGAGCAAGGGAGCATCCAATAGCTTTCCTATGAAGCCAAGTGCGCTGGCGGGTCCAAAGGGGGGTGCTATATTATGAAAAAAGTTTACGCTTAAAACGTTAAAGTCTCCGTATACATAAGTCAGGCATATGAGGTATCATTTGAAAGCTTAGAATCTCAAATTCTGCATTTATGACTGCACTTAAAATAACACAATAAGGCCTCAAAACATTTGCGTTGAAAATTAGCATCCCCCCAGAGGTAATAGGGTAGAAATATTTTGATAAAAATAAAAGTCCTTCACATAGCACATAAATGGACAAGTCATATATCAATTGAAAGCACTCACTCTGACTGTACAGTTTATGTTGTTGTCCTAATACCGCAGATTGAAAGATTTTCAAAAGAATCACAAAGTGAAATATGATTTCTGTAAGTCATCAAATACAAACATCTCATTTATGTTCCAATAACTGCTGCTGTAAGCCCAAATAGCTAAAAACTTTATATCTGCTTTTACCTTAGGGAGTTCTCCAAAAAAATAGCCATTGTTTACTTGTCTGTGAGCTTGCTTGGCTGAATAATCCAATGTTATATCTTAGATGTCCAGAACAAAATATGCCATCCAGAAGGAAAAGCATGCTAAACAAATCATCAGAAAATATGTGAAAATTAGACTGAATGTCTGTGGATGAGCACATCTGTCTGGTCTAAAATGCGTTAGAACGCCTCCTACATTACAAATCTTTTTTTTTTTTTTTTTTCTAGTGCTTTCTGCTACCTAGTTGAATAAAATTAGACTTTTCAAAATGAGGTTGAGTGAACAGAGCCAGAATTGCATGTATACAAAGTTAGGACAAAAAAAAAAACGTTTTTTGTTTCCAAAAATTCCTGTATATCATAAGATTATAAACACATATAATATTATTTCTGAATAATGGCTTTTTTATTATTATTATTTGGGCAGTTCTCTGAAAAATTAGACCCATTTTTTGCAATTTGTCCAAAGTGTGAATGATGAGCTTTTAAATTTGTGTGTGAAAAATTGCGGGTGGCAGCCCAAAAATGCACCAGAGACAAACTTCATATCAAAAGTTCAGTTTCAGGCTGCAGATGATGTTTGAACCACTCAACATGTTTGGCTGACATGGGACAATGGTAATCAGTACATAGATTCAGAATTTATTATGTTCCATTTTATTTTAGCATGGTTGGCAGTGATTGGACGATGCTGACAATCACTTATATCAGAATTAATTATGCTTATTTCTGATTGGTAAAACGCTTCAGCACTGGCTATCACCAAAGTAGAAAAAAAACATTGTAACATAAAAGTCAAATCAAATACATTTGTAGAGCTTTTTATTTGTACTTTCCCAATACTCCAAAGCAGCTTTACAGAAAATCAGCTGTGATGTATGTAACGTCTCAAAAAATGGTTAACCAACACTCACTGAAAACATAAAGAATTTGTGAAAAAAGAAAATCTAATTGGTATTATTTTACAATTTCTCAACTTAGTCTTGCTGTCCATCAATCGACATAAATATTTAGGAAAACTATTTGCTCTGCTTTTTTTATTATTATTATTATTTTTTTTCATGTTTATTAGGTGTTACTAGTTACAAATCAAAAAGGGACATGGAAAATACATACAGCATGTTAATGCTTAAAGTTTTTTTCTGATACTCATTTATTATACATTATCATTAACTAGTATACAACTGCGAATACAACTGCATTTAGTATAAAGCTGACCACTGAATTTATTTACAGTCCCTTATGTACCTTTGTTTGTTGTTAGTGACGCCATTCTTATTTGTTCTTTTGTCAAATGGTTTAAACATTCAGTGTAAAATCCTTTGGACTGACACATTATTTAGCTTTTTTCCTCAATTGTATTGAGGAGTATTTTAAGATGCACATCCGATTCATACATCTGACATTTATAAACCCACCAGACTTATTATGCAATGACTTGTGCAGAAACACTCTATTTCTTCCTGCATGTGCCAAGCACAAGTCTTGGCACTCGTTTTAAGAGTGCCATCGGTTTCCTCCAGTACATATCAACCTAGATTACTGAAAATGGAGCAGCCTCCTGCCAGTTATTATTGAAATTAGGGCTTTGAGGATGATTTTATATCTGAGATCCTCTGCTAATCATGAAACACACTGAATGAAGAAGGACAAGCTACAACTAAGTGTGTCAAACATCGGTTTATGACATAAGACGGTGACTATAAACACAGAGGCAGGAAAAATGCTAGTGTTGGGGAGTAACTAACTAAAAGTAGTGAAATTTTTCATTAGCATGACAATAGTTCAGATGTTCCAAAATATGGTGTAGCTTTTACAGTAACATGTTACTTTTTCCAACAATTAGACCACGTCCACACTAATAGGATTTCGTTTGAAAATGCATTAATTTCGCTTTTCGAAAACACTCTCCCAAATGGAAAAATGCCATCTTCGCGTTGTAGTGTAGACAGGGAAAATGGAGATATTTGAAAACGATGATATATTTGTTGTCATGTGACGCAGTCATGTAATCCACTCAACCCAAAACAATCAAGATGGCGGCCCATGTTGTAATGGCATTGTTGTGCCTGTTATCAACTTTGATAGTGTTCTTAAAGGTGCAGTATGTAAGATTAAGAAACCCTTGTTATTAATGACACCTGTGGCCATTAAGTGCTACCTGTTGCTCGTGCTCGCGCTCGTGCACACACTCCATAGGGAGCATTGGCCAGAACAATGACGTAACATACAAAGAGACTGAACGTGATTCACCGGCATCATGCTGACAGATGAGGTAGCATAATTAAAATTAAACAGTTATGATTGTTTTACTACAAACTTTGAGACTAAACTAAAACTACTTATCAGCTAACATAGCATACTGATACACACATACAGCTACATACTACCGAACTATACCAGACAGTTTACTGTTGCACTGTACTGTTATGTTGTACTATTGTATGTTTTGTATGTTATTTGTTGTACTATGATCAAGAAACCAACGTATTTGCTTAAATTAATCCTGTACACCTGACTTTTAGTATAAAGAGAAGATTGTTGAAATTATTTGAAAGTTACGAAGCAAGGTAGCTTGCAATTCGTCAGCGTTAGCAGGTAAGATCAAGTTAGCTAAAATTACAAAGATCAATCCTTATGGCACTATATTTCACATGCTTTGCAGTTATGTAAGCTTACCTGTCCAAGGTAATTCAGGGTCAGTTTTGATCCCCAAAACCGGTTTTTATCCCCAAAACTGAACGTAGGTCCCTTCAGGAATCAAATGCCCTGCCAATGTTCACTCTAGTTTTTGCTCGACCACGATCACGTTCCCACTTAGCCAGACGGGATTCAGTAGATAAATGTTTTTTTCTTTTTTTTTTTTTTTGGCTTACTCTGAGTTTGTGTAGGAGTCGGTGTTGTGCTGGGAGCCGGACATTTGCTGGATTCCATTTCTAAAATAACGTTACCTAGTGTTGCAGACTGTCTCTTGACACTGATGAAAAGCGGAAGAGAAGCTATTACTGAGGCAAGGCTCTCGGGAGCGCACATAAACGTCACATCCATTGGATGTTCCCGGCAAAACTGACCCGCTTCATTCGCATGAAAATCAGTCTACAGGCTTTAATAGGCAACCTAGGAACCGGGAAAGGCTCATTTTTTAAGTTGCGTTACAAGCCGTTCACACACACACAAAAAAAGGTGAATATTACATGAAAATTGTTACATATTGCACCTTTAAAAATAAATGTTACTTTGTACAACCAACATTGCATTACTTCAAAGGTGACAGAAAGTTTACTCGTTATGTCTGGCGGTAGAACATGAGGACAATTGCGTTCCAGACCATACATGGAAATGACGCAGGGACAAGTTTTTTTCTGCATTCTCAGTAAGAGGATTTAAGCGTTTTCAGACGTTTCAGTGTGGACGAGCAACTTTAGTAAATGTTTGAAAACGGCAGTGTTGACAGAGAGCATTTTGAAAACAATTTGTCCGGATTAATGTGGACGAAGTCTAAATTTAACCGATTGTGTAAAAAAAAAATCATTAATTCAAGTCCTTTTGTTTTGTTCATTTATTGCGAAATATTTTTTTAAGTGCTGTTATCTTCACTATGTTTTTGACTGTAAACTGGGTGTTCACTAGTTTTTTAGTTGAAGTGTATTTAATGCATCAAATTTAACGAGTTCACCCTTATTGAGACTATTCATTTAAAACTGGATTCCTGGATTCTTGAGACTGCTGATGCAACGCGCTATCAGTAGCACTACAGGAAAAGGTACACATTTGAAATGATGCAAATATGTCTGATGCTACTTGAGATGCTGCTTGTCAGTAAGTCCCCGTTCCTGTGTGATCATGTTGTGAACATGTCGAATTCCTGTGTGATCACGGTGAAACCTGAAGTACAGTTCCATTACTTCAATAAAACAATAAATGCTTAGATGCTTAGAAAAAAAAAAAAAAAAAAACAGTTACTGAGAAACACTACAGGAGATGCTGTTAGGAAACCCATGAGATCAAACAGTAATGATTGCATTATTGCTAACGTGATCTTGCAGGCAAACAAAAAATATTGTTCAATACCTGTGGCCATTTATTGATCATTCTTAATTGTTTTTAAGGCAGTTCATCCATTTCAGCTGTTCAAAAGTGTTTCTTAGCCCCTCTTGTCCCCCATAATGGTGGAGTGCAACTAATGTGTGTATAGGCTTTGCAATCTGAATTTCTGTTCTTCCAAATGTAATAAATAAGGATTATTTCACAGGTATAAGTCAGAAAACAAAGCGGAATACACATTTCTGCTCATGCATATCTAGTTTACTTGTTACAAAAACATGATCACGCGGGAAGTTGGCATGTTGTTTCCGAGAGTTCCGGTACCCTTGGATCAGACGTATTAGTGCCATCTCCTTTCAGACATTTTTGCATCAGTTCCAGTATGTTTACCTTCCCTTGTGGTGCGACCGGAAGCATTTTGCATCATCGGCGTGGGAGACCCTGGTTCAGATCCCGCATTGAAACTAGGAAGTAATTGTGTTCTCATAATCAGTGATGAGCACGATTCGGAGGTTGCATCTTCCTTCTAACATTCAATTTTTTCTCCACTGATGCTTAGGTTTAGGTCTGGGTTTTGGGTTGGGGGGTTCATTTTATAAAATATGCATTCCTCTTCACTACAGCCTGTACAGCTGAAAACAGCTCGCTTCTGGTGCCCCTCTGTGGACATTTTACCTGGAAAATGAGAAGGATATACAGTGCATTCAGGAAGTATTTAGACCCCTTCATTTTTTTCACATTTTGTCATGTTGCAACTTTATGCTAAAATGATTTAAATTATTTATTTTTTCATATCAATCTACACTCCATACCACATAATGACAAAGCAAGAACCAGATTTTTGATAACTTTGCAAATTTCTAGTAAAGAAAAAATTGAAATAACACATTGACATAAGTATTCAGACCCTTAACTCAGAACTTAGTTGAAGCACCTTTGGCAGCGATTACAGCCTCAAGTCTTTTGGGGTATGATGCAACAAACTTTGCACACCTGGATTTGGGGATTTTTTGCCATTCTTGTCTGCAAATCCTCTCAAGCTCTGTCAAGTTGGATGGGGACTGTTGGTGGACAGCCATTTTCAGGACTCTCCAGAGATGTTCAATTGGGTTCAAGTCCGGGCTCTGGCTGGGCCACTCAAGGACATTCACAGAGTTGTCCCTAAGCCACTCTTGCTTTGTCTTGGCTGTGTGCTTAGGGTCATTGTCCTGTTGGAAGGTGAACCTTCAACCCAATCTGAGGTCCTGAGTGCTCTGGACCAGGTTTTCATAAAGGATATCTCTGCATTTTGCTGCGTTCAGCTTTCCTTCAACCCTGACCAATCCCCCAGTCTCTGTCGCTGAAAAACACCCCCACAGCATGACGCTACCACCACCATGCTTCACCGTTGGGATGGTATTGCGCAGGTGATGAGCGGTGCCTGGTTTCCTCCATACATGATGCTTGGAATTGAGGCCAAACAGTTTAATCTTCATTTCATCAGACCAGAGAATCTTGTTTCTCACAGTCTGAGAGTCCATTAAGTGCTTTTTTATGTGTCTTGCACTGAGGAGAGGATTCCGTCTGGCCACTCTGCCATAAAGCCCAGATCGGTGGAGTTTTGCAGTGATGGTTGTCCTTCTGCAAGTTTCTCCCATCTCCACACATGATCTCTGGTGCTCAAACAGAGTGACCATCGGTTTCTTGGTCACCTCTCTTACCAAGGCCCTTCTCCCCCGATTGCTCAGTTTGGTCAGACGGCCAGCTCTAGGAAGAGTCCTGGTTGTTCCAAACTTCTTCCATTTAAGAATTATGGAGGCCACTGTGCTCTTGGGAACCTTCAAAGCAGCCAAAAAAAAAATTTACTCTGCAGGCAGTTCCTTTGACCTCATGGCTTGGTTTTTGCTCTGATGTGCATTTTAAGCTGTGAGACCTTATATAGACAGGTGTGTGCCTTTCCAAATCATGTCCAATTAATTGAATTTGCCACAGGTGAACTCCAATCAAAGTGTAGAAACATCTCAAAGATGATCCAGAGAAATTGGATGCACCTGGGCTAAATTTCAAGTGTCATAGCAAAAAGTCTGAATACTTATGTCAGTGTGATATTTCAGTCTTTTTTTTTATAAATTTGCAAAGTTATCAAAAATCAGTTTTTTGCTTTGTCATTATGGGGCATGGAGTGTAGATTGATGTGAAATAAATAAATAATTTGAAACATTTTAGACCCCCCAAATGTGGGGGTCTTAATCAGGGGCCGAAATTACAACTCGCCAAGCACCAAATTCGGGTACATTTTCCATTTGGCTAGTTAATTTTGTGGTGTCATACTGTAGGCCTGCAGTCAGTAAGGTTACAGGTGTTTACATGGAACGTCTCTCATTAGCTAGTCCCGCTACTCATTGAAAGTCTCAGTTAAAAGTAGGGATACCTCGCTCATATACTTGTACTTGTAAAATGCCCTGATACCATCTGACATACGAATGTCATTCCGTAAGCATTCAGGACACAAATTAAAATCACGATATCTCCTAGTTTGATTATTAAACTACAAATACGGAGAGTAAATAACAGAAATATATATACAGTAGTTTGCATATTTTTATCTGTGTGCTCTTCAAATGTGAGCGCCTGTGAATGTGTGGAGTCGGTGTTGTGCTGACACGGGCTGCTCTCAAGCCTGGTTTATACTAGACGCAGCTGCTTGATCGCCTGGCCTCCACAAAGCTCAATTTCACGCAGTCGTGCACTGACAATTTTTTTAACATTTTGCGTGGTGCGTGCACACTTCTACAATCCCATTGGACGAATCTGAGGAAAGGGGCAGGGCAGATGTGCCTGTACTTTTGAGGCATAGTAAAACTGCCAAAATAATGTTAAAAGGACAATGTTTTCACAGCGGTATTACCTGTTGTAGCTCCTCAGGTGTTGTTGTTCAAAAAGACAAGTGAGCCTATTTATCTATTACCTTTTGCATACTGAATAAAAAGGTCTAAACAATACACTAAAGTTTGGTTTCATTAACTGAACAGCTCTTGTGCATTTTATATAGTGTAAAAATAATAGTGTAAATGTAATTGGAGTTTATACAATTATAAACTTATTTAACCACTGAAGGACAGTGTGAATAGCCTACTAATGGTTTCTAAGTGTTTTTTTTTTTTTGTTAACCTCTTGCATATGACCAGCGAACATGAACTATTATTTTAATAACTGGCTAGGTAAATGTAAAGCTCATCGAAACTCTTCTTCGCTGTGGTTTCCTGCTGGATTAGCTGATATTTTCTCTGCACTGACGTCTATCATTTGGAGAACAGTGCAGCTGCCGTGCGTGTCAGGTATCCACCTTTTTCCTGAACGCAGAAGTGTTCCACGATTCGACTATTTTCATTTTCTGGTCTCCAGTGTTTTCACCCAAATCAATGTATATTCTTAGAGGCTAATGTAATGTTTAAGGTATTCTATTTTTAAAAATTGTAAAAAAAATAAAAAAATAATACAAAAAACATGCCGATATTTCACAGAGTCGAGATGACCATTTTTTTATAGACAGTCCCTCACTTGAGTGTGTAGATGACATAAAACAATGGTCAGAGATAAGTTACGTTGATATCATTCATTATTCTGAGTTGTAATGACAGCCAACAATGGCACAAGTTGAGCCTGAAATTCATTTTCATTTCATGTTCTTCTCTGGATCGCTCATTTTGGCAGTTTTTACTTGGCGTCTCAAGACCAGAAATACAAAACAGGCAATTAGAATCGTCATGGCGTCGCCCAGTAGTTGCTCAGAAAAACTGTGGATAAGTGCCTGAAGCCGCCGAGAGCTGCACGTGCAAGATGCACTGCAGTGCCAGGCTAAAGTATAAATGAGGCTTTACGAGCTCCTTGGCTCACACTCGTGCGCTGTTTGTAGCAGATGACCGTGACAGAGCCATTCTTAAATGGAGCCGACAAGGTTAGCATCAAAACGCATAATGCAGTGGTACACTTGCAAGAAGACGGGGCCATTTATTTTATTTTTATGGATGTCTATGGAGGAGATGCTGTGCTGAATAAACTGCTTTTGTGAGGAAACAGCTCACCACTTATTGAAGTGACCGCCTGTCAGCTAACCTTCAACATGTTTTACACTAAAAATCCTTTTGAGATGAACTATGTGTGTTTACTATGATAAAATTGCTGTTTCATAAGAGTTGTCGGAGTAGGTAATGAAGCGACAGGTAGAACTCATTTATGTTGTTGCAGTTCAACTGGTTTTCCTGTTAATACCAGCCACAGATTCGTCGATTCCAAAAATCATGCTTCTGACTCAATATTTTTCTCTCCATTAAAGGTAAAATTACTACATGATGCTGGCATCATTGTGCAGATTAAAACAAGTGGTATTATTAGATCAAATGGCAGAAGTACGCAAGATTAAAAATAAAATAAATAATCAATGTAGGAGATTCGAACCTGGCCATCAATAATATGAACAGCACAACACTATAGTGCACTATTCATTTGAGCTACTAGACAGCAACAGTTTAAGTGGGCATCTTTGTGTTTACATGAGAGTGTGTTTGGTGTGAAATGGTGCATATAATCCAGCAGTGTGTCCATGTTAACTTGCGCCTCAGTTTACAAGCTGATGGTCTTGTCCGATTATGGCATTGTATGAAATATAAACGTCATTTTCTCGTCTAAACGCTACACCCAAATATTATGCGATATCATAAAATCAGTCAGTAATTGAGACAGTAGTCTCAAGCTCGCAAAAATTGCATTGATGAATTAAAATAAGTGTTTAGTATTAAAATACATTTTGTACATAATTGTACATTATCTAATAAAAACAAACATATTTTTATTTATTTTTTTCCTTTGGCTTTTAGGATTCAACAGTTAAATTAGACTTAAATAAATTGTAATGATTAATAGATTATATATGTAATTATATTAATGTAATGACTATTATGACTGCTGTGTGTACACTCGTTAAAAACGCAGAGGTTGTTATCTCTGTATAGAAGATCTCTGACCGCGAGCAGAGCGCTAATTCACTTTATACAGACTACATATTTATTTAATTACATAGCCGTTTGCAGTTTAATAATCACTTTGAGTCACGTAGCTTTTCCGGAGCAGAAAACTTACCTTAAAAACACACAGAAACGGAAAGGGCTTCAAAATAAAAGCTCTACTGCATAGTTAAGTTATATTCACTGCAATACTACTACTACTACTAATAATAAATCAATAGTAATTTTATAATATTTAAGCAATATCTCACACCTGTTACGCTCAACCTGTTATGTAGAACTTTATTTGACAAAAATAACTCCAGTGTTGTATTTTGGATTAAGCTGTGAGTTTCTGAATAAAAGCACTTAATTTGATTAAAAAATTACAATATTATGTTAATTAATTGTTCTATTTTAATCTGATTAAAGTTTAATTTATTCATTTATTAGGACACCATTTTGATGATAAAAATCAAATAAACTGAGAAGGATTTCTGAAAAAATAAAACAAACAAAAAACAGGTATCTGTATCGGCAAGTACTGAAAAGGAAGTTTCGGTACTCATTTATAAAAATAAAAAAAAATGGTATCGGGACATCCATAGTTAGCAGTAAATCTATGAGCCGGCTCTTTTTAGTGAATCAGAAAGACTTGTGAATCAGTTGGAGCTGACTGATTTAATTGACTAACTCCAAATAAACCACAAACTCTTACTGTGTTATGTGATACTTACGAGATTCATGAGAGTTACTTACTATTCTTTCATATGACAACATGTAGTTTAAAATACAAATTTAGTTTTGTTGTAAGTAAATAATCTGAAAAATAATTCTAAATGGACTATCTGGCTATTAAATATTTCATGAATAATAAAACAATACAATTCTTTAAAAAAGTAGTTCACTTTTAAACATGCGTACAGTATTGTTTATTTGTCTCTCATGTCTGTAAAATCCACTTGTCAAATGCAATAAAATTAATAAATAAATAAAAATGGCTGGTAAGAAATCTGACTGGCTTGTAAATTTTTTCATCTACCAGCCACCTTGGCTGGTGGGCTAAAAAGTTGATTTTGGACCCTGGTGTGAATACTTTCTGAATGCACTGTAGCTGCTGGCGGATCTCCAAAGAGGGGCGGGAGCTTCAAACTGCCAGCAAAGATATAGGCAGGGTTGGGGAGTAACGGAACACATGTAACAGGATTACGTATTTAAAATACAAAATATAAGTAACTGTATTCCACTACAGTTACAGTTTAAATCATTGGTAATTAGAATACAGTTACATTCAAAAAGTATTTTGCTGAAGAGATTACTTTTCATTTTATTGTCATTTG
This sequence comes from Myxocyprinus asiaticus, assembly GCF_019703515.2. Taxonomy (NCBI): domain Eukaryota; kingdom Metazoa; phylum Chordata; class Actinopteri; order Cypriniformes; family Catostomidae; genus Myxocyprinus; species Myxocyprinus asiaticus. The sequence continues at coordinate 6,233,993 of NC_059352.1, forward strand.
TTTCATTTAATATTTAGTCCTTTCAGATGGAAAACATTTATACATATAAATGAAGCGATCCAAAGTGCATTTGAACAGCGGTGAAACACTTTCTTATGATGTGTTACATTCATACGAGCAGACAGAGAAGTAAGTTTGAAGTAGGTTTGGAGCAGAAGAAATAGAAATAAACCTTGTGTAAATTGTCAGCTTTACGATAAGCTAAAATGCTTTTTCTAGCCATTTTACATGCACGTTACCAGGCACGAACATATTTTTTATCAAGAAAATTCACGTTGGATCATCATTTCTTTTTTCTAGTAAGACCTTTGATATTAGGACAAAAGTCATATTCTTGATAATAATGTTTGTATTGTTTTCCTGTAAAAATATCTAAAAAATCCTTAAAACAAGATAAATTTGATTGATCTTGTTTTAGAAACAACACTGCATAAGATGTTTAGGTTTTTCAGAGAATGTATTTTTAACATGTGTATTTTGTCTTACTGTACTGGCAGAGTTTTTATAGTCAAAACAAGTGAAAAAATCTACCAGTGCTGAAGAAGTAATCCAAAGTATTTAGATTACGTTACTGACCTTGAGTAATCTAACGGAATACGTTACAAATTACATTTTACAGCATGTATTCTGTAATCTGTAGTGGAATACATTTCAAAAGTAACCCTCCCAACCCTGGATATAGGGAGCCCCTAACCTAACCCTTTCCCTAACCCTAACTGTGTGTGGAAGTGACGCCCCCTTTTGGAGTTGGTGCAACACCCTTTTGGAGTAACCCCGTCCCTTCTGGTGTAACCCCGCCCTGTTTTGGAGATCCCGCCCACATTTGGTGATCTCCGGCTTGCAGTTATACCTACTTGGGGGAAATGGAGCTTACACATGCCCATACGCCCAACAACAGTCAACGCTTTGTCCACTGGGGGCTGTGTTTTGCATTTCGGTAAGCACAGACCAATTAAACTGTGAGATCATTCTGGTTACAAAGTGCCTCAAACAAAACTCAAAAATTTGACACAATAAACCTCGAAAACTTTGGTAAATCCAGTTATTAGTACGTCCTCAAAAGTGCTTGTTGTAGCAACGTGGTACCTTGTAAACACAACTGCTCAGATTTTCCTTAGTAAAAATCCAGTTTCTCATTCATATGTCATGCAGATATGTATGACATGCTGCTGTGATTTGATTCTTCCTTTTAATTGTTTGATTGTCAGTAATTTATGTACATTTCTATTCAGTAAATGATTAGGAGATAAAGATGACATGCTAACATAAAGACCATATCTTGTCATAGTAGTGTTCAGTCCCTTCTCTCAAAGCACAGTAAATCATTTCTACCCCTCTCTGTTATGTTGTTCCCTATTGTCCGACTCAAAAAGCAAAACAATTGTGTTAGCACTCCAACATTAGACAATGTGTCTTGTGAAGCTATGCCTTTTCTTAAATAACAAATGTATTTAATAGCTCTTGGCTGTTATTCAGTATGTCATTTTGAATGAAATCAAAAATATAAAAGCAGCTATTTCATATAACTTTTGTGCAGAGCTTACATTTATAAAAACAACAACAACAACAACACGCACCTTATGTCCTTAGTTTATATATACAGAGGCGGTGACCATGTCTTCATCAACACATGCTTCAATCGCTAAACAAATAAATCTGCTTGAACATGCCTTTAAGCAAGTCTGTATAGATTTCCCTGGAGACTTGCAGCTATACTAATCATTCTTAAATCCCTTTAGGGAACAAAGACCTGTCACAGTACAGCAGGCAGTCTTTCTTTAAAGGAACAGTTACGTAAAAAAAAAACAAAATGTCTGCCTCATTTTGTTCTGAGTCATACATGATATTGCTTTACTGAGAAAGCCCTAAATTGGTCTCAGAAACATCCTCTCAGATTTTAATATCCACTTAATCGAACAATTTCCTGAATATACCTTTGCAAATACTGGGAGAAAATACATCTGGTTATTCATGCACTAAATTTGTTTGCTGGTTTGTTGAATGAGCAGTTGAGTAAAATGGGGTACTGAGCCCGCGTCTTATGCTTTGTCATATGCAAGCAAAAATGACAAAAAGGACATGATTACTTGTGTATTTGCAATCCCTTGATTTACCTCCTGGAAGAATGTTTTGAAGACTTTAAAGGTCAAAAGGTCGCTCTGATCATTTTTAAGTATTGAAGTGGCTGTTAATGAATTACCTGATTGAAAATTGACTTTTGTGTATCAGATAATAAGAAAGGCATTGGTATTGTATATTGATTTAAGCTGCTTTTAAATCAAGGTCTTACATCTGCACATTGTGCTTCAAATTTTCCTTTGCAATTGTTTTATTTTTATTTCTTTTTTAAGAATTGTTCACACTATATGTAAAATTCTGTCTAACCTGTATGCTTTATTTTTTTCCGTTGAATAAAAAAGGAGATATTTTGAAGAATCTTCATGTAATGGCCATTCATAGTGACCATAAAAACACTATAAAAGTAGATGATGCAATTTGTGCATAACATTTACATTTTACTGATGCCATTCAATAGCTTTGTGTGAGGAACAGACTGAAATTTAAGTCATTATTCACTGAAAGTCTTCCCCTCTGTAGAAGCTCTAAAATCTTATGTGCGGATGAGTTCAGATTCATATGGGCTACTTTTATGGCGCATTTATAGTGTTTTGTTTAGCTTGAGATCTGTGGTGACTAACTATGAACTGTCATTGTCAAAAACCTGCATGTGCAATAGCATGAAAAAGGATACGAGTGCTGAAAAAAAAAAAACAGCATAAGAGCTTGGAATGACGGTAAGTAAATTTTGATTTTTCTTTTTTGGGTGAATTAATCCTAAAGTGAGAAGGTACTTGTGGACACACCCAGACACACAAAATTAGTGCATGAACAAGCTTAAATTCAAAAGATATTTGCATGCTTATTAGTTTATTTGAAGCTGAAATTTTACAATTGTTCTCTCAAAGGAGCATAATACCTGGGGACTTTCACACCAGACACAAGATAGAAAAAGCATCAGACTTGGTTGTTCAGTTTGATGCCTACATTAGAGCAAACCTGCTCTTTGAATGAACCTTGGTTAGGTCACTTTATGTTACTTGACATCATACTTTTTGTACAATTGACAAGATACAACAAATTTTATTTGCAATGAAGGAAACAGCAGCAGGCTAATTGAAATGAGAGTTCATCTGGAAAACAACAGTTTTGTACTTTTTCTAGGGGCAAATTGGTGATCAAAGAAGATTTTGATCTTTGTAACTCCTCCCATTTCAGAGTCCCTCCTATTTTGAGCTAAACCTGCTAATTCTATACTTATGGAGGACAGAATGTGACAATATTAAAAATAGATAAAATAAATATATTTGCAAAGAAATGTAAAAAATGAAAAAATTGTGCTTAGAAATAAATACATTTTAAAATTGTACAGAAATGAGTATTTATACATTTATATCCTTATTTATGCATTATTGTATTTATTTATTTCCACATTTATTAATTTATTTCCACATTTATTTATGTTTTTATTTCCATATTTATGTATTTCTATATTATTTTGTCCACATGGTAATAAGGGGCCGTGTTTTCTACTTCAGGCTCAGCAATCAAGTTCAGAGTGCTCCAGAGTGAAGCTTGTAGGCCGCAGTTATATCCTGTGGTTAGTCAAATAGGTCAAATAGGGAATGAGTGATCTCTATTGAATGAATGACTTAGAGCAGGGCTACTCAACTTTGGAAAGCTCAGTGGTCACAAAGCTGGATCCATGTAGCCTCGAGGGTCACACTATTAATTTTTATAGTAATTTATATATATATATACAGTTCTCTGGATTTACTATTTATAGGTATGTGTTTGAGTAAAATGAACATTTTTGTTTTATTCAATAAAGTACTGACAACATTTCTCCCAAATTCCAACTAATAATATTGTCATTTAGAGCATTTATTTGCAGAAAATGACAACTGGTCAAAATATCAAAAAAGATGCAGTGTTTTCAGACCTCGAATAATGCAAAGAAAACAAGTTCATATTCATTTTTTAACAGCACAATACTAATGTTTTAACTTAGGAAGAGTTCAGAAATCAATATTTGGTGGAATAACCCTGATTTTCAATCACAGCTTTCATGCATCTTGGCATGCTCTCTAACAGTCTTTCACATTGCTGTTGGGTGACATTATGCCACTCCTGGCGCAAAAATTCAAGCAGCTCGGCTTTGTTTGATGGCTTGTGGCCATCCATCTTCCTCTTGATCACATTCCAGAGGTTTCCAATGGGGTTGAGGTCTGGAGATTGGGCTGGCCATAATAGGGTCTTGATCTGGTGTTCCTCCATCCACACCTTGATTGACCTAGCTGTGTGGCATGGAATATTGTCCTGCTGGAAAACCAATCCTCAGAGTTGGGGAACATTGTCAGAGCAGAAGGAAGCAAGTTTTCTTCCAGAATAACCTTGTACGTGGCTTGTTTCATGCGTCCTTCACAAAGACAAATCTGCATGATTCCAGCCTTGCTGAAGCAATCCCAGATCATCACAATACCGACTGATATACACCGATCAGCCACAACATTAAAACCACCTGCCTAATATTGTGTAAGTCCCCCTCGTGCTGCCAAAACAGTGCCAACTAGTGTGTGTGTGTGTGTGTGTGTGTGTGCATGCATATGTATGTGTGTGAGCATGTGTAAGTGCGGGTGAGACAAGGGAGCGCGAAGGCTCTTTTTAACCGAAATTTTAATAAATGTAGGATATTTTAGACATTGTTTGACATTCTTAAACGATTTACTTTAACCAATTTCTTTGCACCTCTCTTTCTTTGCCCTATTGCCTCCCTCGCTGTGCTGCTGCCCTACGTACAAACTGGCCCTGAATAAACGCAAGCTTTTATCACCAACATCCAACACGTTTACATTCAATATAATTAATACTTGATAATTTCACGTTTGCTGCCTTTTGTCCATGTCAAAGTGTCTGTAATCAGTTCTGTTGAAGTTGCGGTTTCGTTCAAAGTGACTGTCAAGATTTTCAGCCAAATCCTGAATTGCTGAGGTTTCTAAAGAGTACATACCGGTATGGTCACCCTAGGTATATACAGTTACTGTGATAAAAGATTTTTGTCATATCACCCACCTCTTAAGTCATTCATTGAATTGAGATCATTCATTCTCTATTTGACCTATTTGACTCAACCACAAGATGTCACTGCGGCCTACAAGCTTCACTCTGGAGCACTCTGAGCTTGATTGCTATGCCTGAAGTAGGGATGGCACCGATCCAATACCTGGATCTGTATCAGGTCCGATACTGACGTTTTTACCCAGATCGGGTATCGGTCAGAGGAGCCTGATCCAAATCTGATACCACATGTTGGTCATTGAAGTTATTGTCAAGCTCAAAGAATGACATAATAACCTTCAAATCACCATTAAGTAGTCCATATAACTCATGCATTTTATTCAGGCTCTTACAGTCATCCAAAAGATTTGTGAATTGCAAAAGGCTGTGTTTAATAATAAATATACAGTCAGCATGCAGTAGTCACTGGCACCACGCTTTACTGAACGAGCGCCACTCTACCGACACACACACATAAACGTGTAGAGGCTTGTGATGTGTTGCTCAACTCAATATGTGGTCGCTCCAAACAAACTCCATCTCAGAAATAAATGATCAATAGTTCGGTCCGCTTATAACATGCATTAAGAACAGCACCGGACATGCATTTTACCAGATGTTGAATGAGAAGCATATTACACTACTGTGAATTAACCTCCGAACAAACACTCAAACTTCCTGGAGCGCTCAGCGCCGGACTTTCAAAATAAAAGCCTTAAGAAATTACAACTGAAATGTATTACCAATGTATAGTAAAATTATTATTATTATTAGAAATTACAATAAAAACAAATTGGGTTCCAAAAATTACTGTGTGATTGAAAAGTGGATTAATATACTTAATAAAACTCAATTAAATAAATAAATAAATAACAGAGAGAGAGAGAGAGAGAGAGAGAGAGAGAGAGAGAGAGATCTGAAACCATTTACAAGTCCAGATACAAGTTAAAATGTGTAAAGAGAACTGGCTTCTTTTCTACTGAAGACTTTCACTGGAATTATTGTTATTTTTGCAGCTGCATCCTGCAGACTAGTTAACAATAAAGTTTTGCACATGCTCTTAAGTAAAAAAAAAAATTCTATTTTATAATGAAATAATGTATTGTTAGTGGTTTTTGTTTCTTTACACAAAGAGTACCCCCAATCAGTTCCACACAGTGAATTATAGATGTTCTAAATTCATTAAGAAAAAAACAACACTGTCGATTCGGGATCGGCCAGTACTGATAGTTCAGGTACCGGAATCAGATCAGAAGAGAAAAAATGGTATCGTTCCATCCCTAGCCTGAAGTAGAAAACACACCCCTTATTACCTTGTGGACAAAGAAATGTAGAAATACATAAATGTGGAAATAAATAAATGTAGAAATAAATGAGAAAATAAATAAATATGGAAATAAAAACATGTATAGATAAATACATGTATAAATAAATGAGGAAATAAATAAATATGGAAATAAAAACATGTATAGATAAATAAATGTATAAATAAATGTGGAAATAAATAAATACAATATAGCATAAATAAGGAAAATAAATATATAAATACTAATTTATGTACAATTTAAACATTTATTTATTTATTTGTAAGTACACTTTTTTATTGTTTACATTTCTTTGCAGATATGTTTATTTATTTATTTATTTATTAATATTGTCACATTCTGTCATCCATATATACTGTCTATGAACGTTTTCAGTCATTTTAGGAAGTTGGGTAAAATCACAAAGGTTTGTTTGCTTTTGTCTATGACTGACCTGTTTGTGTAACTCTCCACTACACCCTACTGGTGACTTCTGTGTATCACAAGTGTTGGCAAGCTTGTTTAAACCTGTCCTGTCAACAGAGTACACGTAAAAAAACATCAACTAACATGACATTAAAATGTGTTAACAATGACTACATGCCTTATTCTATGAATAGAATCCACATGAGATCAGTAAAAGAAGCTGTTTCAACCACTCATTGATGACAGAAAGGAATATTTATGCAGTACATCAGTATTCAAGAGGCGGACTCTGGTTCCAGACCGAAGGACATTTCAGTCCAGACCGAGCTCTAAATCTTTGTGCTAGTTATCTGACACTTGGCTAAGTGATTGTGTAAGCATACTTGTACGTGACAATTACTGGCTTCTGTCACACACAACGGCTTCCTATCATGTTTACACACTCTACTGACTGGTTAGGTTTAGATAAGGGATTTGGTTAAGGGCATAATATTAATAAGCATGTCATTAATGCCTCATGCGCGAAACTTGCGCTTACTTCCGCGTTAGACATCCGGGAATTTGCACGTGATGAAATCGTACAAATTTATTTGAACGAACTCGTACGAAATCATACGAAATAGCCAACTAGTAAAATATGTACGAATTTTCATGAGACTGGGTTGCTGGAGCGGGAATAAAGCGTGTTCAGCGCTGGAGAGAAATATTTCTCTCTGGAGCGGGAATAAAGCACGTTCAGCGCTGCACGCTTTATTGCCGCTCAACCCGCATTGCCTTTCTCCCTGCTATAGACATGAGGCTCTGCATAAAGCCTTATTTACTGTACGTATGAGTTGCAGGTGTGGTTATTTTAACATACACAAACATTAACATCAATAACATTAATATCAAAAAATTTATCGTGGCGCCTTTAGACTATAAAGTTTTTTTTCCCCATCTAAATTTAGTTTTATTAATCAGCATGTTATGAGCTTTTCATAATAAACAAACAGATCATGGATGGCAAGGAAAGCCTATTTATACTTATTATGCAGACAGTATTTTAATGCTTCACTGTTGTTATGTAAATTGTTTGTTTGTTGTTAATAGATCCTCACTTTAAGGAAAATATAAAAATGGTCCATTCAGACTTTTTACATTTTTATAAATGTTCTCTCAGTGAGAACATGTTCCCTCTTTAGTGATTAAAGTCAACAGGGAATGGTGCACCCTTTTCTAAAGTGGTTATTTTCAATAAGTATATTAATTTGTTACTCAAAAAGCATCATGCTGTCTCAAAAGTTTTTGCATTTAAGGTTCAGAACAACCTTTTGTTATTATTTATTTTCACACAAATTATTGTTGCATAAATGTTCAATAATTATTATTATTTTTTTCAATCTTGATACACTTTGCGACCAGAAAAAAAGTACATTTTCCTTAATGGGCACCTTTAGACCCAATTTAACCTATTATCAATAGAATAGGTTTTTTGTTAAATTAAATTATTGGATTTTATGTTGTTAAATTATACAATGCACTACATACACACACACAAAAGATTAAAATATAATCTGGAAAAAAAAACGCAGTATGTTGTTTGCAAAATAAATTATTTTATTTTTATATTGTCATTGTACTAAAGGAAAAAATAAAAAAATATCAGGAAATTAAATTTACTACATATCTTTTTTTATATACCTACTATCAGAGTACTGTGGAAAAAAACATTTTCAGTTATGCCCATATACAGGTGCATCTCAATAAATTAGAATGTCGTGGAAAAGTTCATTTATTTCAGTAATTCAACTCAAATTGTGAAACTCGTGTATTAAATAAATTCAATGCACACAGACTGAAGTAGTTTAAGTCTTTGGTTCTTTTAATTGTGATGATTTTGCTCACATTTAACAAAAACCCACCAATTCACTATCTCAAAAAATTAGAATACATCATAAGACCAATAAAAAAAAACATTTTTAGTGAATTGTTGGCCTTCTGGAAAGTATGTTCATTTACTGTATATGTACTCAATACTTGGTAGGGGCTCCTTTTGCTTTAATTACTGCCTCAATTCGGCATGGCAGGGAGGTGATCAGTTTGTGGCACTGCTGAGGTGGTATGGAAGCCCAGGTTTCTTTGACAGTGGCCTTCAGCTCATCTGCATTTTTTGGTCTCTTGTTTCTCATTTTCCTCTTGACAATACCCCATAGATTCTCTATGGGGTTCAAGTCTGGTGAGTTTGCTGGCCAGTCAAGCACACCAACACCATGGTCATTTAACCAACTTTTGGTGCTTTTGGCAGTGTGGGCAGGTGCCAAATCCTGCTGGAAAATGAAATCAGCATCTATAAAAAGCTGGTCAGCAGAAGGAAGCATGAAGTGCTCCAAAATTTCTTGGTAAACGGGTGCAGTGACTTTGGTTTTCAAAAAACACAATGGACCAACACCAGCAGATGACATTGCACCCCAAATCATCACAGACTGTGGAAACTTAACACTGGACTTCAAGCAACTTGGGCTATGAGCTTCTCCACCCTTCCTCCAGACTCTAGGACCTTGGTTTCCAAATGAAATACAAACCTTGCTCTCATCTGAAAAGAGGACTTTGGACCACTGGGCAACAGTCCAGTTCTTCTTCTCCTTAGCCCAGGTAAGATGCCTCTGATGTTGTCTGTGGTTCAGGAGTGGCTTAACAAGAGTAATACGACAACTGTAGCCAAATTCCTTGACATGTCTGTGTGTGGTTGATGCCTTAACCCCAGCCTCAGTCCATTCCTTGTGAAGTTCACCCAAATTCTTGAATCGATTTTGCTTGACAATCCTCATAAGGTTGCGGTTCTTTCGGTTGGTTGTGCATCTTTTTCTTCCACACTTTTTCCTTCCACTCAACTTTCTGTTAACATGCTTGGATACAGCACTCTGTGAACAGCCAGCTTCTTTGGCAATGAATGTTTGTGGCTTACCCTCCTTGTGAAGGGTGTCAATGATTGTCTTCTGGACAACTGTCAGATCAGCAGTCTTCCCCATGATTGTGTAACCTAGTGAACCAAACTGAGAGACCATTTTGAAGGCTCAGAAAACCTTTGCAGGTGTTTTGAGTTGATTAGCTGATTGGCATGTCACCATATTCTAATTTTTTGAGATAGTGAATTGGTGGGTTTTTGTTAAATGTGAGCAAAATTATCACAATTAAAAGAACCAAAGACTTAAACTACTTCAGTCTGTGTGCATTGAATTTATTTAATACACGAGTTTCACAATTTGAGTTGAATTACTGAAATAAATGAACTTTTCCACGACATTCTAATTTATTGAGATGCACCTGTATATTCCCATATATCTATATCATTATAAGTGTAAAGGACTTTTTCAAAAGACTGATTTTTTTCATCAAAATAACCTTTTGTTATTATTTCTTTCACACAAATTATGTTGTTGAATAAATGTTCAATCATTTTGTATTTTTCATTTTTTTTACCAGAAAAAAAGCAAATTTTCCTTAATGGGCAACTTTAGCCACAATGTTCCCTATTATAAATAAAATATGTTGTTTGCTAAATTAAATTATTGGATTTTATTTGTTATATAATGCACTAAACCAAAACAAAATAAAAAATAAATAAAAAGATAAAAATACAATCTGGAAAATATTTGGCAATATGTTGTTTGCAAAATAAATTATTTGATTTTATACTGTCATTGTACTAAAGCAAAAAAAGAAAAAGAAAAAGAAGAAGAAAAAAATTCACTTAAAACAGAATGAACAGTAATAATGTAAAACTTAGTAAATGCTTATTTATTTATTTTTTATAGTGATGTTGTGCAATAGTTGCAGTGCAATATTTATCAGCTAATGCAAATCATTTTAAGACAGCAAGATGCTTTTTGAGTAACAAATGAAGATAACGCTTATTATAACTACTTCAGAAAAGTGTGCACAATTTCCTGTTAATTTCAAACACATTTGGCATTTTATAACATCTAAAGTATTCTATAAACAAATTAATCTCCATTGTGATTGGATCAGTCAAAATAAATTCAGAACAAATTATTGAACAAATTTGCATGTGTTTAGAAAAGTACTGTGGTAGTTTTTGTTGCTATTTAGTGTTTTGGGAGAAAATAAAATCAAAGGAGACTTTTACCGCGTTATACCATCTTTGTGTTTTTAATGCTATCACTTTCTTAATGTTTTCACATTCTGACTTATGAAGCACTTGGGCCTGCTTTTTACGTGTCAAATGTGCTATACAAAAACAAAGTATTATTATTTCTATTAAAAGAAAGCGAAAAAAGACACTAAAATTAATGTTACAAATGAGATGTGTCTCAAAAGGAAGGAATGACCAGGGGCCTTGTACATGCTTAAATGCTTTTATTATTATTATTATTATTATTACATCACAAGAAACATGCAACATTTACATAACATACTGGGGGATACGAAACAGATCTTCACATTTTCCATGGAAATTTTAGTGTGGCAAAAAAACTTTTTTATTGAGCAATTTACACCTTTTCTTTGTCATACAAAATTAAATCAAACAAATTACTTTTTTCAATAGAAGAGACGTTTTAGTTGATTTCTTATTACTGGTCTGCATTCACTGAGTCACAAAACATTTTCAAGTCTATACAAAATAATTAAAACAGGGCTTAATAGACATTGCCTTAGCTTTATGCAAATAAAATTTCCCAAGAAGACTTATTAATTTTAGAGTGTCATCAATTATGGGAGATCCAGTGTTACAGTCCATGGACAGAATCATGGTGTCCTCTATTGCAATTATTTTACTAAATGCATCAAATATTAGCATAGATACCTGGGTCCAGAAGTCTTTATACTTACAGGTGCAAAATAAATGTATAAAAGTTTCCAATTTAAGATGATAAAAAGAACATTGCGGTGAGATGTCTACCTTAAATTTATTAAGGAAAACCTTGCAGGGATAATATCTATGCAACACATTATAATGAATTTCCTTTACCTTATTGGGCAGTAAAAATCTATTAATCTCAGACCAAATCTTATCTGTGGAAAGCATGGGGAAAATGTGTTTCCACTTCGCAAGCTTTCAGGGAACAACTCAAATCTTGTGTGAGACACTTTCATATGTGAAAATTACTACATTTTATAAACCAAGATGTTAAAACATGCTTAAAGTTGCACTCAGTAACGTTTGTCTTTGTGTCATCTTGGACTTACACTGACACCTAGTGGCTTGGATGCAACATCATTTAAAATCAATAGTTTTCAGTTTCAGATGACTTTGTAGAAATGTATTATTCACAGTCCGCCGTGATTAATCAATGAGTGAAAGTGTCAAATAACAGGACGGTCACTGAGATTAAGCGAGTAGTATTGGGCTGGTCATGTGATTCTAACATGGCAGCCCCCATGTGCGGACCCTCTCCATGTAGAATAAAACAGCTTTTATAAGGTTACTGAGAAGACTGGAGTCTTTATTTTAACGTGAGCGGTCATGATTTTATCCATATATTGCAAAATTACAATTCATGTTTTACGGAGGTAAACTTTTTTTAATGAGGAAAAAATTACCAAGTGCACCTTTAACAGAAACCGAAAAAAGAGGTTTCAAGGAATGTTACAAATTACATTTGTCTCATATGGGAGTGACCAGGGCCTTGTCCATGCTTAAAGCATGCAATGAAGAGGAAGGAAGGTGACAATTATTATTTTTTTATAACTGTGATAAAGAACAGGACTAAGATTTGAGGTTGAAGTAAGGAAGTAGGCCGATATTCCTGTTTGCCTTGCCCAAAACGAAACATTCTCTCTTACAGTATGACGATAACGATGCATGATTAGACAGTTTTTCTCCTTCAGAGAGAGTAAACATGACTCATGGGCAGTATTATTATTTTCTTGTTGTTCTGCCAATTCGCATCCTGCAAGCCTCCAGCGCCTCCTGGCAACGGTTGCTATGGTGACTAACTACGTCATGCACGATTTGGTTAACATGGTCCATGTGACGTAAGCGACCCTGTAAAACAGTGTAGGAAACCCCGGGTAAATGTTACCATGGGTACTGACGGGGGGGGGGAGTTTAGAGGAAGCGGAAGTGTCAGCGCAAGCGGAAGTGGTACTGCCCTGAATACCCCGAGCAGCGAAACGGAGGACGGCTTGATACCCCCATCTTTAAGAGACAGAAATCAGGACTCGATATATATTTAAATGTGAGTTACATTGCCCATTAAAACTATTATGAATGCATTCTGCTGTGTTATAGCTCATATAAGCCCCACCTCATCATTGTCAATGGCGGAAGGTATCTATTGTGGTTTGGGGCTTGGGACAAGGACTTAGGCCGAGGCGGGGGATGAATAACGACTATTCCCGATTTCTTTCCGATTTTGTCCGATTTATGTTCGCAGCGCGCGCTTCCCGCTCGGTTATTATAGAACGGCGTAACCAGCTTGCCATAGCGTTAAACGAGCCTCATCGCTTCGGTAGGAAAGACAAGCGACTCCCGCGTCTATTCAATGCCCGGGCGTCGTGCAAGCTAACAGGCTAACCAGTGTAATAATAAAATATACTTCAGAAGTAAAACGCGGGCTCTCGCCGCGCGCGTGCCGATGAATTGCCACCAATAACCGCTAGAAATGAATTCGACTCGAATGTTCCGCGAGAGGCGGCGCGTCCGAGTAAATTCAACAAGGGAATGTTAGTGAGAGGGCGTTGCATTGGATGCTAACGCTGTTAGCATGGGCTAGTGTATATGCTGCAGTGTAGTATCTGCGAGGTTCGGTGCTATAAATGACTCCAATGAATAATTGAATGACATTTAAACTCATTTAATGACAATATAGTGGAGCTGGATAAGTAGAATTCGCGAATATCGTCGCCTTGTTGTCAGGACGCCCCGTGAGGGCCTGAAAGCTGTGTTTAGTCAGTGTGACACACCTTTTTAAGTAAATTTAATTCGACACCTGCTTATGTCATATACTAAAGTATCAAACTAAGACATTTGACTGTTACCCCAAGGCACTTTAGTCACATTAGGCAGCCGATTGGCTAGCTGACACAGATGTGCTTCGGTCTAGAGGAACCGAACGCGCTGTGTTGACTCGCCTGACACCGTTACCTGTGCTTCGGGCTCGGATAAGAGTTGGCTGGGCTCAGGCGGAGAGATCATGACACTTCATGTATCGATAGCTGGAAAGGTTAGCGAGAGTTAAGATTCCCAATACGGCTTCAGGGAATCCCGATTTCCTTAAAGCTGAGTTGCATTTGCATTTAATGACCTTGCTTGAGGGTAGGCGGACAAAATGAATACATCTAATATTAAACTATTAGAGCCTTATCTGTCTGTTTTGAGAACTTGGATTCAATTTGAATAAGATTGATGCGTCAGGCCTTTAGCTCTGTGTGTTTTAATGATAGGAGATACAGACTTTGACCGGTCACAATTTTCAGAGTTGGATAAGCTCATGGATGTTTTAAAAATAATAGATTTTGACCTACTTTTTAATTGGGTTGGTCTGTAGCACTCCAGAAATGACAAAACCACTGCATCACAATAGAACACGAGCTAAAAAATATGAGCTGAGTAATGACGTCATGTTTAACAAAGAACATTTGTGAAGTACTAGAGGGCAGGTTTGCCATTTTGATCACGTTTGCTGAACTCTTATTGCAATTTCAAATCGGATGAATCACGTGTCCTGTGTTTTCTGAATAGTTTGCATTTCGATCACTGAAATATTGAAATATGTTAAGTTTAACATTTGAGGTTAGAAGACATGTACAAATATAATTATGTATGGGTGAAGCTGGTTTATTACGCATAAAAGCACATGCATTGAATGCCAAAATAAGCACAAAATTCCAAAGAAAACTCATTTTAATTTTTTTTTTAATGTACTCTTAACATGCTAATTTAAGTGCTGTCAATTACCACTTAAGATAATTTAGCCTCGTCCCTCAGTTTGAAAAACCGAGCAAATATTGTGTTTACAAAAATGCACTTTCAATGGAAGTCTATGGGGCAAGACATCAGGATTAATGTTAAATACACGTCTTTTCGAAAGTATAGCCACAATACTTTAAAGTCAACATGAGGCTAGTGTGAAAATCACTGGCCAACGTTATCGGTGGAATTTTTTCAACATTTAAAGCCAGTAAACCTGTGAACTTTTGCATGAAATGCACAAGTATACCAAAAGGGATGAAAAATCCACTCACACAAGAATTACGCAGGTAACGCCTAACTAGAAGTTCAATTTGGACTGCTTCATCGCTCATAAAACACAGTTTTGTATGGACGAATTTAAAATAAGTGCTTAAACAAAGATACAAGCTGCGCTTTTTCCCATTTAAAGCCTCTCGAATGCTTTGCCCCATCGACTTCCATTGTAAGTGCGTTACTGCAAATACAATTTTAGATTGTGGTAATCGATAGCAATTCACAGATTTTGTTGATTGAGCTAAACTTCTTTTAAAGAGAGGATGATACTCGGGACTTGGGTGTTTTGGAGTCATGTTTTGTCTGCGTAATGCCTTCATTTAGGACTTGTTTAATTTTATACAGTGATTCTGTGATTAGTCGATGTAGATGAACAACCTCCTCATTGAATGACCTACACGAAGTGAACAATAGAATTCAAAAGGAAGAAAACATATGAATAAGCCTTTTCATTGGGCCTCTTTCGTGCGATTAGTCATTCATGAGAGCCCTGGCTAGCCTTTGGTATGACTTCAATCTTTGTAAGACCCAAATGTAATAATAGTATCTAGTGCAGGTCAAAGTAGGCCCCAACTTAAAGGTTGACCTCTTTACAACAAAAGGAGGTCAGCCAACCCCGCTAAGCGAAACCAAACTTGTCTTATATATTTTTATAGCGGCACCAGGGATTAAAGAATGTAGCAGATTAATGAAACTAGCAATTTGAAGTTTTCTAACTGTACACTCTTCCCTTTTCCAATGCAGTCGCATCATGGACAAGAGCGATCTAGTGCAGAAGGCTAAGCTCTCTGAGCAGGCCGAGCGTTACGATGACATGGCTGCTTCCATGAAGGCCGTCACGGAGGGAGGCGGTGAGCTTTCCAATGAAGAGCGCAACCTGCTCTCCGTGGCCTACAAGAACGTTGTGGGTGCCCGCCGGTCATCCTGGCGGGTGATCTCCAGCATCGAGCAGAAAACGGAGGGCAATGAGAAGAAACAGCAGATGGCGCGCGAATACCGCGTGAAGATCGAGGCCGAGCTTCAGGACATCTGCAACGATGTGCTGGTGAGAGACAGGACACGTGGGAATGAGAGATTGAAGGAGAAAATGTGTCAGGCCTGTTTGTCTCCCAGTTAGTGTTGAAAAATGAGTCGGCAATTACATACATGCAAGGGTTCCATAGCAGGGAGTTTTAAATTGGTGTTTTCCGATCCTGAAAAAGTAGAGCGAAATTTCTATAGTGAATATACATTTTACCAGTTCTGCTCTGCTCTTAAATGTTTCATCAACCAGAACATTGCTCTTGTGTAGAGGAAATGAATAGTTTTTTATAATCTCTGTCCATTTAATTACATTTCCTTTCCATTTATTTACTCACCAAGTATAAAATATATAAGTGACTTTTCTTGGTGCATTTGGAGACCGTACAGACAACAACAATAGCCACAACCAACACAGCAAAACATAAAAAAATAAAAAATAAAACGTTTTAATGGGATAGTTCAGCCAAAAATGAAAATTCTCTTCATTTACTCAGTCATACATATCTGGGATGGCATTTCTGCAGAATGCAAATTAAGATTTTTTTGAACTTTTCAGCTCTGTAGGTCCTTACAATGCAAGTGAATGGTGTCCAAAAAGCATATAAAGGCAGCACAAAAAAAATCCATAGAACTCCAGTGGATTAATTAATGTCTTCTGAAGAGAAACGCAAGGTGTGTAAGAAATGCATCAATGTTTAACTTTTTTTTATTTATTATTTTTTTTTTTTTACTAAAAATGTTCACTTCCGGCCAATATGTTGACAAGGGTGGAATTCAAACTGCCTCTTCACGTGACGTAAGCACTTAAGCCTCCTCTGTATAGATATTAATTTGAACGTACCTTATTAGCAGCTGTTTCTTTGGACCGCCGAGACCATGCAGCGGTGTGAGCAAGGAGGCATCTCCTCCCTTCACTTGCATTCAGACTGTTCCAAACAGCTCTCCTTGTTGACTGTTCCAAGATGGCGCCGCAGTTGACGTATCCAAACTAGCCGAATAAGGCATCTGTGTATGAATATCTGTACTCCTTATGTAAACAATGCAGCACTTCCGTATTATTTCACACATTAGTTCTCGCTTGTGTCACGCGAGAGGCTGCGTCACCTCGACTCTTTTTTTTTTTTTTTTCTTGTTGAAGTTTTAAATATCTATCTGTTCTTTACACACCTAGTATTTTGCTTCAGAAGACATTAATTAATCCACTGGAGTCATATGGATTGCTTTTATGATGGCTATATGTGCTTTTTGGAATTTAAAAATGTGGCACCCAATCAAATGCATTTTGTGGACCTACAAAGCTGAGATATTCTTCTAAAATCTATGTTTGTGTTCTGCTTAAGACAGAAAGTCATACACACATGGGATGGCTTGAGGGTGAGTAAATGATGAGAGAATTCTTTTTTTGGGTGAACTATCCCTTTAAGGCTCTATAAAGTGCACAGTCAGAGAATTGAGGGAAAACCAGTAGCAACTTAAGGCAATACTTACAAACAACTGGAAAGGTCTGTTTTATAAAGTTGATCTTGTAACTTTCTGTAACTGTAACTTGACGTCAGTTTTTTCTCTGTTCTCTTAGAATCTCCTTGACAAGTTCCTCATTCCTAATGCTAGCCAGGCAGAGAGCAAAGTCTTCTACCTGAAAATGAAAGGAGACTACTACAGATACCTGTCCGAGGTGGCATCTGGAGACTCAAAGAAAAGTGAGCTCATTTTATTTGTTAAGGGTGTGGGCATTCTCTTGTCATTGGCATTTTAGTGTTGGCACCAATCTTGTTTCATAGGTGTTTGGGTAACAGCCATGGGCTGTCATGTTTATGAAATTTGGCTGACGATTAATTGTCAAACAAATAATTGGGATTATGGCGATTCATTGTCTGTTTTAGGGCTTTCACGATTAATTGTAACATAAATTGTCATATTTCGTAAGGTGCATGTGTGCTTCATACAGCTTAAGAAGTCATTGTTACATATTTAACTTCAAATATATAAATCAAATAATAAAAAAATCTTTTAAAGGCTTTAAAAACTTCTGAATGACATGAACAATATTGTTTTAAAAATCAAAATATTTCTAAATATTAAATGTCTCTTTTTGGTCAACTTTAGTTTTGGTTGATTTTACACTATTGTTTTTGGAACTCATATATTTTATATTATACTTATTACATAAATAATAAAATATACATTTTTTTGTATATTATATTATGCAATAGTACAATATTGCTATCCTAATTTCTTAATTTTCACATGTTATTTTAATGCTCTTTGATTAAACCCACAAAGCCCTTATTTCTAATGAAGCAAAACCTTTGAGATTTCGTTTCATAATTATATCACTCCACAGAAATAAAGTGTGCGTCGTCTCCTTAGTCACTGCATGTATGAACCTGCTATGACCAGGAACATTTCCATTACACAATCATTAAATTAATGTGAAACTAGAGCGCTTTGCGTTATTAAAGTTTATATTTTCATGGGAGTTATGCGTGAGCCTCTACTGACTGCGCTCGCATCAGAGCGATTGAGAAGCACTTCACTCTCTTCTGGACAGTAGCTGCTCTGTTTGACATCCGTGGTGCAGATTAGTGACTCAAGGAGTTCAGTTGAATGACACACAAACGTGCCATTGATGGCATTTATATATATGGCCACTTATTTGGGCCATTAAAATGTGATTTGAATTTGAAGTGCACTATAATCGGTTATGTCAAATAACAACGATCAGATGATTATTTAATAATCGCAAAAGTCCTAGTAACAAGTGATTCAAGAGCTAAGTCTAGTCATTAGGGTGGAGGTCATTTAGTACAGTAAAGATCTGGGCTGCTAATACGGAAGTTTAAGGTCTTAAAGAGAAATGACATGAGCATTGCTGAGATCTTCTTCACGATTAGTGGTTGAAATGGTTTTTATAATGGCCAATGCCCAGATCAAGAGTGCAGGGTATAACATATAATGACAATATAAAACAATTTAACAAAAGTGACACGTACACATTTTTTTAAATTTAAACAAAATCATATTTTACACACAATTCACTTGAAAATATTTGAAAGTGCACAGAACCCATTAATGCTGTTGGGGAAATACCACTTCTCTAATCAGGCACAGTTCTCAGGCAATGCTGATAACCTCAAAATATTGTCCAGATATTGGTTGATTAATCTGCCATTTATCTATCATTCTTCACAATCACACAACAGTTTTATAATATTTCAAATATAGTATTTGTTTGATAGCAATAATGTTACATTCTTAAAATTGACTTTATCAAATCAACAGCCACAGTGGACAACTCTCAGCAGGCATACAAGGAAGCATTTGAGATCAGCAAGCAGGAAATGCAGCCAACACACCCCATCAGGCTGGGTCTAGCTCTCAACTTCTCCGTCTTCTACTATGAAATTCTCAACACCCCAGAGCAGGCCTGCAGTTTGGCAAAGACGGTTAGAGAATTATCTGTTCATCTCAAGCTAGTTTTGAGGATACATGATACTCTATTTTATTTTTCATCTGGGCTGATTTATGCAACATTCTGTGAATATCGTTAAAATTTGTTTTGGGAAAACTAAATCAGTTTATTCTACATACTACGATGAATATTTGAAGTGTGCTAGGGTTTCCAGTATACAAGAAGAAAAGAGGTCCTTTAAACAGAAGATGTGACCCTCTTGTTTTACCTTCACATCAGGCTTTCGATGAGGCAATTGCTGAGCTGGACACCTTGAACGAGGACTCTTACAAAGACAGCACTCTGATCATGCAGTTACTAAGGGACAACCTCACTGTAAGTTCCAGTTTTACTTTTTGTTAAATCTGGGCAAGTTTCTTGGGTCTAAAAAGGGTCCACAATTAACGCTTGCCAATGACTGATAACAATAACATTTACCATCAGAAGGTTATCTTGGATGCTTAAACATTTTTTTGTTTTTCTCCAAAACTACATATGATGTCTCATATGTGGAATATTCTACCAAACTGAATATGTTAGGAACAAAATCACGATGTGTCATGACGTATTCATCACGTGCAGTTTTTCAAAGAGACAAAGACTAGGTCATATTTGATATGTGACACATCGAGCCAGTCTGTTGGTTACTAATATGCAAAGGGGGGGAAAAAAAGCTAAATAATAGTGGTGAGGGGGGGAATTCAATTCACCAATGTATCGTGATTCTCAAATTATTCTGGATCAATTCACAGCAATTCAGAATTTTAAATGAATAATTATGTAAGAAAACAACAAACAAACAACTGGCCTCATACACTATATTTAAAGGGAATATTAAATGTATTTGCACAGGAGTGTTTTCCACAGAATTCCTTTTATAATTTTTATAAAATTCAAATATCATTAGTTTAACTACTGGTTGTGACAAGTTACACCACCAACTTTTTCACAAAACAGATATTGCTTCGTTTCAAATAGTTTGGAGCGATTCATTTAAAGAACTGTCTCATAAGAGTCACTTGTCTGACAAATTCTGATTCAAAGCAATAACATAAGTTAGTGAGTCGATTGGAGCGATTCATTAAGAACTGTCTCGAACTGGATTAAAACACAGCATTAGTCATGCTTTATGAACAGCAGGGCAGGAAACACTGTTACACAGGGATCACAATTGCAACACAACATGCTGCACACTTGAATGTTAATGATTCTCATGCACAGCCACAAAAAATAAATACAAATAGTAGAAATGCACTGATTGATGTTGAAAGTTTAAGGTCACTTTGATTTGGTTGCTTTTCATTTAAACCAAACAAAAGCCACTGATACTAGATTGTTATACCTGCTTATTTCTATTGTGTGTTCAGAGCACAGATGATGTATTGGAACAGATTCATGTTAAATCTTTACATTGAATTTAGCATAGAGTGAGCTTAACTCAAAGATTTGCACCCCTAGGCTTTAGGCGGAAGAATTGAGATGCATCAAGAACAGTTGATTTAGTTTTAGTCTTTTGATGAAAACGTCCTTTAAAATTTGTCAGTATGTATTACTCTGATGAAAATTACATATCATTTTAGTCAACGAAAACAATATATTTTATTTGATGTGCAAAATGGACAAAAAAAGTGTCAAACTGTAAAAGACAAAACTTTAATTAAATAATCAAACATTTAGAAAAAGAAATGTATGAACGTTTTCTAATGTGAACATGTATCAAACATGTAAATATAAATACTGTCCTTGTTGTGGAAAACCTGAGCTCCAGAAATAATGAATATACTGAACTATTAGCTACTTTTTAGAAGTTAGACCACTGTATTCTGAATTGTTCATTCTTAAGAGACTTTAATTTTCCGTGAAAAGATAATACTAGCACGTTTCTTACAGAATCAGTGTTTACGCTTCTCAAATTACGCATATTCTGACTAGTCTCATTTAGTTCAAGTTCACCTAGTTCGCTTCACTGTGCAGATGTTAGTTGTAATATTACATATGTTGCAAGTATAGTGATTAATCTCATGTATAAATAGGATGTGTTAGAGGTAATTAACCCATTTTACAGCGGTTCATTTTGCCGATGTTAGCGCGTTCAAGCGGCAAAATCCTCAACATACTAGATAATTGGATTAGATGAATCATATCTAATATATTCTTCTGTAAACAGATGTTTCTTTTGTTTGCACTTAATAATTTGCTGGATTTCATCATATTTTTGTCAACGGTATGCTTTAATAAAATAATTTAATTCTTTATGATGTGCCTTTTTCGTCTTGTCTTTGTTATTGTTGATTAAATAAAACCTTCGTCAACATACGTTTTCATCAGTGATTTCGTTGACTAGATTAACACTGATCGAGAATTATTTTGGAAGTGTGACTTGAATTGAATTAAATCACAAGGTTACCAATAAGGGGTGTAACAGTTTATCGCAGTACGTTATGATCGTGGTTAAATGTGATTTAACCACGATCATAACGTACTTTTTTTAAAATTGTTATTTTAGCGTCTGTTTTATCCACTATGCACAATGTCCTATGCCTACGTGAGGTGGGTATACAGTTGATGTCAGAAGTTTACATACACTTAGGCTGAAGTCATTAAAACTCATTTTTGAACCACTCACCAGATTTCATATTAGCAAACTAGTTTTGGCAAGTTGTTTAGGACATCTACTTTGTGCATGACACAATTTTTCCAACAATTGTTTACAGACAGATTGTTTCACTTTTAATTCACTATATCACAATTCCAGTGGGTCAAAAGTTAACTGTGCCTTTAAGCAGCTTAGAAAATTCCAGAAAGTGATGTCAAGTCTTTAGCCAGTTAGCTTCTGATAAGATGTGTACTGAATTATATGTGTACATATGGATATATTTTAAGGCCTACCTTCAAACTCAGTGCCTCTTTGCTTGACATCATGGGAAAATCAAAAGAAATCAACCAAGACCTCAGAAAAACAATTTTAGACCTCCACAAGACTGGTTCATCCTTGGGAGCAATTTCCAAACGCCTGAAAGTATAAACACCATGGGACCACAAAGCCTTCATACCGCTCAGGAAGGAGACGCAGCCTGTCACCTAGAGATGAATGTAGTTTGGTGTGAAAAGTGCAAATCAGTCCCAGAACAGAAGCAAAGGACATTGTGAAGATGTTGGAGGAAACAGGTAGACAAGTATCTATATCCACAGTAAAAGGAGTCCTATATTAAAAAAGCCAGTCTACAGTTTGTAAGTGCACATGGGGACAAAGATCTTACTTTTTGGAGAAATGTCCTCTGGTCTAATGAAACAAATATTGAACTGTTTGGCCATAATGACCATCGATATGTTTGGAGGAAAAAGGGTGAGGCTTTCAAATCGAAGAACACCATCCCAACCGTGAAGCATGGGGGTGGCAGCATCATGTTGTGGGGGTGTTTTTCTGCAGGAGGGACTGGTGCACTTCACAAAATAGATGGCATCCTGAAGAAGGAAAATTATGTGGATATATTGAAGCAACATCTCAAGACATCAGCCAGGAAGTTAATGCTCAGTCTCAAATGGGTCTTCCAAATGGACAGTGTCCCCAAGCATACCTCCAAAGTTGTGGCAAAATGGCTTAAGGACAACAAAGTCACGGTATTGAAGTGGCCATCACGAAGCCCTGACCTCAATCCGATAGAAAATTTGTGGGCAGAGCTGAAAAACCGAGTGCAAGCAAGGAGGCCTACAAACCTGACTCAGTTACACCAGTCCTGTCTGGTGGAATTTGCCAAAATTCCAGCAACTTATTGTGAGAAGCTTGTGGAAAGCTACACCAAAAAATTTACCCAAGTTAAACAATTTAAAGGCAATGCTACCAAATACTAACAAAGTGTATGTAAACTTCTGACCCACTGGGAATGTGATGAAAGAAATAAAAGCTGAAATAAATAATTCTCTCTACTATTATCCTGACATTTCACATTCTTAAAATAGTGATCCTAACTGACCTAAGACAGGGAATGTTTTTTACAATTAAATGTCAGGAACTGTAAAAAACTTAGTTTAAATATATTTGGCTAAGGTGTATGTAAACTTCTGACTTCAAGTGTATATGTATAATAATGCTATGAGGGAATATAATCCTAATGTCAAATGTTATGTCCAATTTGATTTCATCAGTAAATTATTATTTAACTGGATAAGCATGTACTGCCATTTAAATGTTTATTTTTGAAAAAAATATTTAGATGTAATCAGAAACAATATTATTTAAGAAAAATGAAATTTTAATTTAAAATATTTTAAATGTAATCAGTGACCGTGTGTAAGCAGCATTTGTTTCTAACATAATTCTGTATTTTCAGTAAGCAGAATTATTAGCTAATATTTCCATTTTGTGTCACCATTGTCCTGTTCTGGGCTGATTTTTAGTCCCAGTATATCTTTTAGGCTTAGTTAACCGAACCAAACCGTGAGTTCAGTATTGTGAATCGAATCGTGAGTTGAGTGAATTGTTACACTCATTGTACCAATAGATTCCTATGATATTTCTATTTTAAGCTAAATTTAATTTTGGACCCTGGGTCTAGATCAATTTTGATTATGAATTAGCAAACTTTTAATCAATTCTCCATGTTAGACTGATCATTGCATAAATATTTTTTTTTTCATATCTTTCCTGCAGCTGTGGACATCAGAAAACCAGGGTGACGAGGGGGATGCCGGCGAGGGAGAGAACTAAAGGCGTTGCACTTCACTGTTAAATCCACCTACACTCTCTTTATCTTTCACATATACAGCCCATAATTCCCTGCTCCATCCACCTCACCTCTATCCACCTTTCTGTATGACAAGCAGCATGAATTGTATCTGACCTACAAGTTTGTACCCCTCAAAGAGGCCTCGATCGACAGGGTAATGTTTGTTTTGTCAAAGGCTGAATTGTCTCAAACATGTTTGTTTGTGTATTTGTGGGGAAGCCCCCCAAAAAGAGTCAAATAGTGGTTTAAAAAAATCCATCTCCCCCTTCTAAATCCTCCTAACATTTTTAAAAGGTATGTCTTCTTCCTCTATAGTTCCCATCCCTTCTCTATCTCTATTCTCTCCAATAGTGTACTGGCAATTGCTGGTTTTATTCAAAAGGTTATTAAACTGTCCATTAATTTAACAAACACTGTGATGTTTAGTTTTTCCTCTTGGATAACCTGTGGTTAATGGAAATTGAACTTGAACTCCTTACGAATAGCAGTACAATTCTGTTGCGATCTCATACAGAAGGGATGATACAGGCTGTATTGTGACACTGACTAACATGCGTTAATATTATTGCTGTCGTGCGTTTTTATTTGGCATCCACGGCTAACAATGAAATAAAAGGGACCCTAGGTTTGCCATTCCATATCTTTAAAAGTAAAACATTCCATCAGTACGTAACATTTTACGATTCTAGACCTTTCGTGAACAAACTGGAGAGTTATCCTAATGTGCTGTCTCAGGGGCAGTCAACATAAAGGTGCTGTTTGACATCAGTAAACGATTTTCCTCGTTTGTTCCCCAAATGTTTTTGCGTAAGAATAACTCTCACCTCCATTTAATAAAGATGCAAAATTGTAAACCGTTTTAGAGGTGAATACAAATCTGTCTTGAAACTAAATGTTGTAAACCTGCTTGCAAAGACACACTTCACTTCACTATTATTCAACCCTTATATGAACGACCGGACTACAGGACGTCTCTAAGTCGATTCTTGTACTATAATTCGATTCATTTCTATGTGAATTACAACTTCACAAGAGTTCTTACCTGCTAAAGAGACGACTTTCAAGAAAGTTGCTGCAAAAGCTGAACAGTTCCATGGACATATTCTGGAAAGAACTTGAATTTTTGCGCAAGTGGAGGTTTTGAAGTCTGCGAAACACAAGCTGAGACTGAATATGGCAGAACAGTAATTTCATAAGGTGAAGATGGTAGTTGCTTTCGAAGGACAACGAATATTTACAGGGGTAGCTCCTCACTCAGTGTCACAATACCTTGTCACATCACCATAACATTCCACTTAAGTGTAGAACTCATCCGTCTCAAGCTGAAGACAATGTTCATGCACTGATGGCAAAATCTCTCTACTACAAATGGCAGTAATTCTACGCTTGATTACAAAAAATACTGTAGTGAATGTGGAGCCGAGCCTGTCTGTATATCTGGTATCTCCAATTGCTTTGTTTTTACTGACCAGTATTCTGCCTAAAGTTAGCTTCTGTGACGGTTTCATTGCTTAGCGCGCACGTGGTTGTGAAAATTTAGACTAGCTTAAGGAAAAAAAATGACAAAAAATATACAACCTGATTATTGACGTAATTCTAGATTTGTGTATGTCTTTTAAAACGGTTCTAGTTTCACCTTACATGTTATAATCAGGAAATTGTAAAAGACAATTTAAAGTGAAATAAAAGTTTTATCAGTTCCAAATTTCGCTGTATTGTTTTTGACAGTGGTGTATATTCAATCGAAAACATTGTCATGCTGTTTTTTTTTTTTTTTTAGGCATTGTGATATCACTTCACTACAAATTTTTAATGGTATAGACAAACTTTACTGCACAAGCTTTTAAAGGAATGTTCCAGGTTCAATACAAGTTTAGGTCAAAAGAAAATCATTTCAACTCATCCCTCGTTTATCTAAACAAATCGAGGTTACAGTAAAGCACTTACAATGGAGGTGAATGGCACTAGTCTGTAAACGTGTAAATACGCTGTTAAAAAAGTGAAGCCACAAGATGTAAACATTATACGTGTTAACATGATTGTAGTGTGAAAATCAGGGATTTAACGGCATTAAAGGAATGTTCCGGGTTCAAAACAAGTTGAGCTCAGTCGACAGCATCTTTGGCATAATATTTATTACCACAAACAAATTGACTCGTGCCTCCTTTTCTTTAAAAAAAAAATTAATAAAAAAAAGAAAATCTGGGTTCCAGTGAGGCACATACAATGGAGGTGAACGGGGCCAATTTTTTAGCATTAAAATACTCACTGTTTCATAAGTATAGCCACAAGACATAAAGGTTATGTGTGTAAAAATGATTTTAGTGTTATAAAAGCACTTACTAACCTTTCTGTGTAAAGTTATAGCCAATTTTACAGCTTTGTTACCATGACGATGTGATGTCAGCTAGGGCTGGGCGATTAATCAAATTTTATTTTCAATTATGATTTTGGCTTCCAACAATTATGAAAACAAGATAATCGAGATAAAACGATTGTGCCGCAATCCGTTTTGCAATGAAATACCCCGGTGTTATATCTTTAAAGCATTCTTTAAGTGAGGCACTTCCAATGTAAGTGAGTGGGGCCAAGACATAAAAATCATGTAAACATGATTTTAGTGTGATAAAATCCCTTATAAACCTTTTCTGTGTAAAGTTACAGCATGTAAAAATGACTGTTTAAACAGCTCCACAGCTCAAATAATACATGAGTTTTAACAGAAGAATTAATGCAAGTGCTTTTTATAAAAAGTATAAGCTTCACATTTCTGTGTTTAAACCCTCCAAAAATCGGCCCCATTCACTTCCATTGTAAGTGCCTCACTGTAACTCAGATTTGTGCTTTTTTAAAGAAAAGAAGGGACGAGTCTTTTTTTTTTTTTTTTTTTTTTTTTTTGTGGTAATCAACATTATGCCACAAATGCTGTCAACTGAGTTTAACTTGTATTGAACCTGGAACATTTCTTTAAAGCATTTACCAGGTTACAGGGTTTACCACTGTTATGTCATCATGAAGTTGTAAAATTGTATATAACTTTACACAGATAAGGTTAGTAAGCTACATTATGACACAAAGTCATGTTAACGTTCAAATTTAAGTGTGTATTTTACCGTTTTTGAACTGGCCATATTCACTTCCATTATAAGTATCTTACTGTAACTGCAATTTATTTTTTTATGCTTAAGTAAAAACAAACAAAAATGAGTGACGAGTCACTTTTTCTTTTCTTTTCTTTTTTTATGGTAATCAACATTTAAACATGCAGTCTGAAGCTGGAACGTTCCTTTAAGAACATTTAAATTTAAAGTAATTTTCCAGGTTCAATACAAGTTCAGTCGACTCAAAGGATGTTTACCGATTATCACAGGAAAATAATTTTCAGTTCATCCCAATTTGTGAAAACAAGCAAAAATGGTGTGTTCTGTAATGTATTAACAATGGAAGTCTACAAGGAAAGGCACTGGGAAGAAGCATTAAAATATACATGGTTTCCAAAGTATAGCCACTGATTTAAACATTTCGTTAACATGAAATTAGTGGGATAGAGTCACTTAGTAACCCCACTAATTCCCGTTATGACCATAGACAAATTTCCTCGTAAGTGGACAATAAAGATTCACTTTTGTATGGAACAATATGTGGGTTTTACAGGAATATTCCAGGTTCAATTCAAGTTAAGCTCAATCAACAGCATTTGTTGTGGCATAATACTGATTACCACAAATTTTTTTTTTGACTTGTTCATCCTTTTCTTAAAAAAAAAAAAAAAGAATCGAGGTTAAAATGAGGCACTTACAATGGAAATGAATGGGGCCAATTTGATAGGGTTTAAAGTTAGAAATGTGAAGCTTATAATTTTATAAAAGCACTTACATTAATTCTGTTAAAACTTGTGTAATATTTGAGCTGTAAAGTTGTTTAAATCATAATTTAAGGGTTTTAGGGTTTGTTGACATTACATTGTCATTGCAACATAGTTGTAAATTTGGCTGGAACTTTACACAGAAAAGTTTAGTTAGCAATTTTATCACACTAAAATCATGTTAACATGCTTATTGTTAGTCTTGGCCCCATTCACTTACATTGGAAGTGCCTCACTGTAACCCAGACTAAGTCAAAATTAATTTGTGTGGTAATAAATATTATCCCTGAAATGCTGTCTGTTGAGCTTAACTTGTATTGAACCTGGAATATTTCTTTAACATCAATACAAGCTGCACAGTTTTGCAACCGGACAATTCTTCAATAACTAAAAAGGAGGGTTTTTTCTACCTGTATGCACACAAGTTTCTCTTTAATATTCAAAAAATTACATTGTTTTGTTTTTGTAATGCTAACCCACACAAAGTATACAAAAATCACTGTCCATAGCATTACATCTCACAGTTTACAGGATGTAAAACACAAGATTTACTATTCATAAAGTTTCCTTTTATCAGATGCATATCAGAACATGGCTTTCCCCATTTGCATGCAAAATGGCATACAAAACACTGTGCACAGAAAACAGTAATAAATACAGATGTCAAGTCTTAACAGATTTACATTCAGGGGTTTGGACAGTAATTAATTGCAAATACCTTTGCTGACCAGTTTCTCTGGAAAAGACAAAGAAACAATTAGAAATCGCAATTGTAAATTGTATCATCATTCACCTGCCCTTATGTTGTTCCAAACCAGTTTGATTTTAAACAATGTTATCCTTAGTCAACATTCACTTTCATCTCATCTTTCTTCCAGACAATGAAAGTGAATGGTGGCTAAAACAAACATTCTGTTTAAAATCTCCTTTTGTGTTCCACTGAAGAAAGCAAGTCGCACTGGTTTGGGACAACATGAGGGTGAGTATATGATGACAGAATTTTCATTTTTGGGTGAACTACCCCTTTAAAAGCAGTTTTATGAAACAATCCTCAATGATGTAGAACATGGAGCACTGCCCTAAAGCCACAACTGTATCGGAGTATTTTATATAAATGGTAATGATAAGCTTGTACGAAATACAAATATTCTGAAATCTATTACTTGAGCTGAGGAATGATAATTGCATCCAAAGTACGAAGAAACTGCTGCCTAATTGCATTTCAGTATAAAGTGAAGTGGAAATAGTTTGACTTTTGTCTGAAAAATGTTATGAGTTTCAGAATATCTTGACATTGTAAATGTGTAATGTGTGTATGGCAAGCCGAATTAACTTTTAATCAAGTACAGGAAATTAATTATAGATTATTAATTTTTTCACTAGATAAAATGCCAATTCTTGATATCAAGAATGTAATTACTACTAGTGAAAGTGCTATATTTTGATATAAACATGATGTCATCGCTCACAATTACTGACGTCTATAATTTCTTACTAGTTGAAATTCCCTTTTCAAATATCTTGTACTTCTTACTAGTAAAAATGATACTTTATATCAGTAATTACATTGTTACTAGTACAAATAACCATTCCTGATATCAAGAATTGAACTAAAACTAAAGATCATTGTGAAAATTCAATTACAGATATCAAGATTTTGTGCAGTTACTGACATTAAAAATGAGCACTTTTACTAGTTTATTATTTATTTATTCTAAATCATGAAAATTCAATTGTGGACTTATATAATTCATATCCTGTATGTGATTAAATGCTGAAATGGCTTGCGATAATGTGCCGTGAGAAAGGCACATTAGATACTGCTAAATCAACATCACATCGATTAAATGAATAAATTCAACATACACAACCTGAACAAATGGGACAAAGATTGCAGATAGTGTGAATTCAATGAACTTGAACTTGAATAAATGACATGGAACACAAATGTTCAGGACAAAAATGCACCCAGTAGATTATTTCAAAATGTATCATCAAAAGTGCCTGTGTGAACCTGTAGGTTAAATTCTATCTCTCATTATGATAAATGATCATAAATGAAGGAAAGTAAATTTTGCAGCTTGGAGAGGCAAATAAACTCTAGACAATTGACTGAAAAGTCTCCTCATGTCCACAAGAATGGTTATTTCATCTTCTGCACTTCCAGAAGTAGTTTTTGTGCTGCCGTGTTGTTTGGCTCAATTTTGAGCAAGCTGTTGAGATCTTCCACACATAACTTTTTGTTCTAAGGGGAAAGAAGAAGAAAAAGTAAACTAGGATGACTGTTAATTAAAAAAAAAAAGATTACTTCGAGTTAAAAACCTAGTCATTATCTTCTACAATACATTTGACTCGATCCGAAATAGAAAAAGGGTTTTATACATCAAATATCTCTGTAACTTACTTTGAGTTCCTTATATGCCTGGGCACGTCGGTAAAAGGCCTTAATGTTGGCAGAATCCAATTTAAGAGCCTCATCACAATCGCTAATAACTTCTTTGTACATCTTTAATGAAAGGTAGCAGAGAGCCCTACAAGCAAAATAGATTCACACATATTTTGACTAACATCATCCAATATTTTGAATGATCTGAATTATGTTATTGTTGGTGTTGCACTGTATATTCTTTGTTAAATTTCACCTATTTGTGTAGGTTGTGACTTCTGTGGCTTGACTGAGTGACTGCGTGTACTTCTCCACTGCTTTCTTGTATTCGCCTTTCTTCACAAATGCATTGCCTTCCTCCTTTAGAGCTTTGGCCTTTTTAACAGCTTCAGGTCCTGGTACTTTAAAATAAAAGGTATGATCAGCAACCTGAAGTCCTGACATCAATTTTTTTATTATTGTTGCTCATGCTCAGTGCTCCACCTCTCTGAAGATAATACTTCTAGAATTAAAGTAGAGGGGTGATTCTCATGAAACCTGTCTAGAAAATATCCTGGTCATATTTAATCCCAAATTAATATTAAAAAATGTGAAATTATCTTTTTGCATAAAGAAAATGAAACCTACATTTTGGACCATTAAAATGTTTTGCATTGTGACATTTTTAGGACATTTAAGCACATTTGACATTTTAATAGTATTTAAAAAACAAACAAAAGAAAAAATACCATTGTACTATTATTTTTAATAAAATTATATATACATCACAATATAAACAAATGTTTCATTTTTGATTACCTTTATCGTAATGTGTGTAACTGACATGAATATATAATAATGTCACCTTTAAAAAAGAAAAGTGATACCACGTTACAATAAGGTTCCATTTGTTAACACAAGTTAACAACATTATTTTAACATACACTAACAATAAACAATACTTAAGCATTAATTAGTCTTAGGTAATGTTAATGTAATAATTAATTTCAACATATAGTAATACATTTTCAAAGTTGTATTTGTTAACATAAGTTAAGGCACTATTAACTAACCATGAACAATAGTATTTTTATTAACTAAAATTAACAATAAAAAAAAAATATTGTAATTGTTTGTTCATGACACCTAATGCATTAACTAATGTTAACAAACCTTATTGTAAAGTGTTACCCTTAAAAAAAAAAAAAAAAGGCTTCAGTTTCTACAGTTTAAGTCAGAAGTTTACATACACCTTAGCCAAATACATTTAAACTCAGTTTTTCATAATTCCTGACATTTAATCATAGAAAACATTCCCTGTCTTAAGTCAGTTAGGATCACTACTTTATTTTAAGAGTGTGAAATGTCAGGATAATAGTAGAGAGAATTATCTATTTCAGCTTTTATTTATTTCATCACGTTCCCAGTGGGTCAGAAGTTTACATACACTTTGTTTGTATTTGGTAGCATTGCTTTAAAATTGTTTAACTTTGGTCAAACGTTTTGTTTAGCCTTCCACAAGCTTCTTGCAATAAGGTGCTGGAATTTTGGCACATTCCTCCAGACAGGACTGGTGTAACTGAGTCAGGTTTGTAGGCCTCCTTGCTCCCACATGCTTTTTCAGTTCTGCCCACAAATTTTCTATCGGATTGAGGTCAGAGCTTTGTGATGGCCACTCCAATACCTTGACTTTGTTGTCCTTAAGCCATTTTGCCACAACTTTGGAGGTATGCTTGGGGTCATTGTCCATTTGGAAGACCCATTTGAGATTGAGCGTTAACTTCCTGGCCGATGTCTTGAGATGTTGCTTCAATATATCCACATAGTTTTCTTTCCTCATGATGCCATCTATTTTGTGAAGTGCACCAGTCCCTCCTGCAGCTTCACGGTTGGGATGGTGTTCTTCGGCTTGCAAGCCTCACCCTTTTTCCTCCAAACATAATGATGGTCATTATGGCCAAACAGTCCAAATTTTGTTTCATCAGACCAGAGGACATTTCTCCAAAAAGTAAGATCTTTGTCCCCATGTGCACTTGCAAACTGTAGTCTGGCTTTTTTATGGCGGTTTTGGAGCAGTGGCTTCTTCCTTGCTGAGCAGCCTTTCAGGTTAGTCCAATATAGGACTCAATTTACTGTGGATATAGATACTTGTCTATCTGTTTCCTCCAGCATCTTCACAAGGTCCTTTGCTGTTGTTCTGGGATTGATTTGCACTTTTCACACCAAACTACATTCATCCCTAGGTGACAGACTGCGTCTCCTTCCTGAGCGGTATGATGGCTGCGTGGTCCCATGGTGTTTATACTTGTGTACTATTGTTTGTACAGATGAACGTGGTACCTTCAGGTGTTTTGAAACCAGAATTTTGGAGGTCCACAATTGTTTTTATGAGGTCTTGGCTGATTTCTTTTGATTTTCCCATGATGTCAAGCAAAGAGGTACTGAGTTTGAAGGTAGGCCTTAAAATACATCCACATGTACACCTCCTATCAGAAGCTAATTGGCTAATTGTCTAAAGGCTTGACATTGTTTTCTGGAATTTTCCAAGCTGCTTAAAGGCACAGTTAACTTGGTGTATGTAAACGTCTGACCCACTGAAATTGTGATATAGTCAATGAAAAGTGAAACAATCTTTCTAAACAATTGTTGGAAAAATTACTTGTGTCATGCACAAAGTAGACATCCTAAACGACTTGCAAAAACTATAGATTGCTAATATGAAATCTGTGGAGTGGTTAAAAAATTAATTTGAATGACTTCAACCTAAGTGTATGTAAACTTCTGACTTCAACTGTATATGCAAAATATAATTTCATATTTGTTTTTTTTTTTTTTTGATTGGGGTAAAATAGGACCAGGACATTTTTAAGACAATCATCCAGATTGTATAAAGCTTTTAAATTGCATCTTTTAAAAGTAGATATGAGACCAGTGTTTAATATAGTTAAATATGAAATTTAACTATATTAAATATGAAAGTGCTGCAGGTGTATATTAAGTGACATTCCATCAGAATCTGCTGGAAAAAGGTAAATCAGCATACACACAGCATGAAGCACAGATCACCCTAACCTTTCTTCTTGTTTTCGATCATGCCGTTCTGTTGTGAGGTGGAGGCCAGGCTTGTGGATTGTGCTAGACTTTCTTTCACAGACATCGGAACTGTGGGGATCGGAGGGAGTTTCTCTCGCCAAGATGGCCCGTCTATATCGATCAAAACCTTGGTCATTCTAATGGAAAGAAATGTTTTGTTATAATACATTTAAAATGATAGTTCACCCAAAAATGAAAATTCTCATTTACTCACCCTCATGCCATCCCAGATATGCATGACTTTCTTCTACAGAACACAAACGAAGATTTTTAGAAGAATATTTCAGCTCTGTAGGTCCATACAATGCAAGTGAATGGTGACCAGAACTTTGAAGCTCCAAAAAAGCATACAAGGTAGTATAAAAGTAAATCATATGACTCCAGTGTTTTAATATATGTCTTCGGAAGCGATAAGATAGGTGAGGGTGAGAAACAGATCAATATTCAAGTCCTTTTTTACTATAAATCTCCACTTTCACTTCTACATTTAGCTTTTTTATGGCGGTTTTGGAGCAGTGGCTTTTTCCTTGCGGAGCAGCCTTTCAGGTTATATCGATATAGTAATTGCTTTACTGTGGATATAGATACTTATCTACCTGTTTCCTCCAGCATCTTCACAAGGTCCTTTGCTATTGTTCTGTGATTGATTTGCACTTTCACACCAAACTACGTTCATCTCTAGGAGACAGAATGCGTCTCCTTCCTGAGCGATATGATGGCTGCGTGGTCCCATTGTGTTTATACTTGTGTACTACTGTTTGTACAGATGAATGTGGTACCTTCAGGCATTTGGAAATACTTGGAATGTGGTTTCTAAATACAATTATTATATAATTATTTTTATACACACTTCATAATCGTATTTAATCAAACTACTCAATGATGACTAAGACTTTATAGATATTACGGTTTAATTTTCTGTTAATGCATGATTTTCTGTAAAGCTGCTTTTAAACGATATGTGTTGTGAAAGGCGCTATACAAATAAAAATGACTTGACTTTTGTTTTTGGTGATTTGCATTATTCATGCATATTGCCACCTACTGGCCAGGGAGGAGAATTTATAGTAAAAAAGGACTTAAATTTTGATCTGTTTCTCACCCACACCTATCATATCTCATCTGACGTTATGGATTTGTAAGGCTGGCACCAGAATGTCTACAACCAAAAGGCGCCATTTCCGGTAAAAGTCAAAGAACTCTGCGAGAATCAACGTCATAGAACTCTCTCACAAAAGCTGAAATCTACACCTGAATATCACCACGTGTGAAAGTGCAAATCGCCTTTTGCTGAAATCTACACCTGAATATCACCACAGTGTGATAAATTGCAAATCACCTTGCTGCCCCCCTTCTCTCTCCCCTTCTCCCCTTCAACAGCCCTGGACCAACACAAAGACATAAGATTTATATGTAAAAAAATATAACAAATAACATGAAAACAAAGAATGCAACTGTATGTGTTTGATATCATTTAAGAGGTCTCTGTGCGACTAGTATAGTGGTCTCTTTCCCATGTTGATAAAAACTAATGGTAACAAAGTTATAATGTCTTTACCAAATACTGCATAATTCTGGAGGTGGCTCCCCCTTCTTGACCTACAATTGAAATTATCTCCTGTATGTTAACAAGGTTAAACCGCAGGAAGTCAAGAACCCATTCACCCCCAAATCCTCATTGTTCAAAGGATAATACCATTTGGTACACAATGTTTATTCTGTCTGGATATTTAAGGAAAGTTGGCATGAAGTTCTGGGAATCTGTATACAGATCTCCCATGCTGTACCGCTGCATGTAGTTTTGTCAGGTATGTTTCTTTGACTTGTCTTTTATTTTTAGTAATGCTTGTTTATTCTGATCATGTGAAATTGGCTTTGATTTGAATTTCTGCAACAATGTTTTATATCCTACCTGACAAATAAATTGTTATTATTTGATTTATTCTGAATTCCTCTGAAATCATTACTGGAGCTTTAATATAGGAGGAACCATTTAAAGACTCTCAGTTTGAATTTAAACCACTCAGGACAACCAGGTAGGACAACCACCTAGGACAACCAGGTAGGACAACCACCTAGGACAGCCGGGTAGGATTTGAATTTCAACAGACCAGGGTAGACCATACTGGAGCTTTAATATAGGAGAAACCACTCAGGACAACCGGGTAGGAGAAAGCCATTTAAAGACTCAGTCACTGCTCACCGCCCGTCTTAGCAAGTTGTATGTACGTGACTAAGCGGCAATATCGTCTGGTTATGAGAAAAGCCAAACCAGACGATATTAGTTAACCCTACAACCGCTGACTAAGAACGGAACTGGCTATCCATTTTCAGGAGGTTTACGTAATTTAATAATGGCCGGCGTAAGTCTCCAAAGATCAAAAGGACAATGAATAGAAGAGGATTTAGAGTAATCAATAACCTAAAAATGTTAAATTAAAAGAATGATCAGAAATTAATTAGAGCTTACATATAAATTAGAGGTCAACTTAAAATTGGAGTCAGATTAATATAAAATTGGAGTCAGATAAAATGAATAACGGAATTAAATGTGTGAATTAACAATAATTGATTTACTTCAGCGCTCAGAAAAGACAGAACAACGCAGAGACCTTCAAGGGCAATTTATTGAAGTTCCGCTCCGGAACGGATATGAAAATTATTTATCCAGATTCCCTTCTTCTTTTTTACAGTGGTGACCCCGACGTGATCTCCAGCGAGCGAGTGATGTCTTTTCAGCGCGACATTCAGTTCCATTCCGCACAGGACATGAGGTTTGAGTTTCTACTTCTGTCTCCAGCTGCTGTGGTAAGTCCATTCTTTTTTGCCTTTTAGAAGTATTGAGGGAAAACACAGACGCACCCCATATAGACACATTTTGTAGAACGGGTCGGAATACCCACTGTTAGACCGGAGACCGAAAAATCCGGTGGGGCTAAAGATATTAGACAAAACCACATGTGTATCAGGGAAGTGGTAGCGGCAGTATAGGAGAAACGAAATCTCTTGCTCTGCAAATTAATGATCTCTTTGTTCGCCCAAGCGACGAGAGATCAAACTTAAACTGGAAAAAAAAAACATCATCCAAAATGTTATTCTGGTATTCAAGGGAGGATTGCAATTGGAACTTTATTTCTAAAATCAATGAACACCGTCGCTATTGTTTATTTAATTTGCTGCAACAAACTCGCAACATTTAAAAAAGAATGAGCGGGTAGCAACTGTAAACAACTAAAGTAGCGACTGAGATATAAACATTGCAAGTCGATGTGTTTGCATATGAAAAGCAAGGCTGGGAAAAACAGAGTGATGTGATAAAAAAAAAATAGTAACAAAAGAAATGTCACTAATTTATAAATCAGTAAAGAGTACTATAACAACCTATTTTTACATTTGCAACTATGCTAAACACTGTTGTTATCATAGAACACACGTGATGATAGTTGTTTGTGATACTGCATGTACACATAAGCTAATGCAGTTTATTTCTAAAAACACTTGACTGTTTCTGCTGTAAGTGTTACAAGAAACACTTAGGTTAGAGGTTGTAAATGCTTCGGGCATTCTAGACTTTTCCTCTTGAAAAAAACTGTAAAATAAGTTGAAATAACTGTAATCACGTTTCTCTTGAAATTGTTCATCCGTTTCAAGCTGAATGTGTGACTATGTCGGATATGTTTGTTTCTGATATGGCACACTGTGCTATTTACCATATAGCTGCAGTTAAACCATATGGAGTACAAAATTCCATGTGACTATCAGTAATTTTACACAATTACTAAACTCTCAGTAGTTTTACACAATTACCAAACTCTCAGTAGTTTTACACAATTACCAAACTCTCAGTAGTTTTACACAATTAGCATTAACCTTCAGTAACTTTAAAAAGACTGAAGAACTTCATTAAGTCTTTAAAATTCAAGAATACTCTTTGTGCCTTGCATCACCTCTGACTTTGCCCAGCCCCCTTTTCATATTCAAATAGATTCGCATGAGAATAAACCTAATGACATCTTAACTCAAGAAAATGAGAAAATTGCATTCAATTTCATATTGTAATCGCAAAAGCTCTGCAGCTTGAGCAGAAATTTGACCCATGTCATTGGGTGTTTACAGCAGCATGTCCAAAGGCTTTCAGCCTGACCTGTGCATACAATGCACATGATCCTGCATCTGATACAGGGCCAAATCAAAAGGCATGTATTCTCAAAAGAGCAGCGAGATGACAAATATCTCGTTCTAGAAAACCTCCAGAGACCAGTAATAAAATTATTTTAACTTATACTATTTTTAACATAATATAATTGTATTATAATCACATTATGATATGCATTATATTATAATGGCCAAGCATGGCCATGTATATTTGTAATGACACTGCCAACCGAACAACCTTACAGGCCTTGAAGAATCCTTACAGTTGGATTTCATTGGTCCACTCCCCAGTGCCAAAGGGGGATATCGTTATTGCTTAGTGATCATTGATAAATTCTCAAAGTGGGTGGAAGCAATTACCACCCGCAATAACACTGCAAACACTGTGGCATGGGTGATGGCCAACCAAATCATCCTGCTTTGGGGTGTGCCCGACCAAATCGAGTCTGATCAGGTAACCCATTTCACTGGGCAAATTATGAAAAACATGTGTAAAATACTAAACATCAGACAGAAATTTCACAACCCTGACAGACCACAGAGATCATAGATGATCAAACGTGTGAATATCACCCTTAGAAAATGTTAAGCAGACAACACATCACCAAAAAGAGGTGAACTGATTCTTTGACCACAGAGCTGTGTTGAGAACAATAAAAAAATAAATAAATAAAGCTATGGGCATCAGCTCATTTGAGCTAATGTAAGGAAGGGAATTGCTCACAACAGCAGACTCTGCAGGCTCAACTGCAAGAACAGCTTAAGGTGCTACACACTTCAAACTGCACTAAAATATCAGCAGTAATTCAGATCTCACCAAAGATGCTCAGTCTAATTTGATCTCTGAAACTAAATTTGCATTAGACATTGTAATGGTACATGTTTTTGTAAAGCAAAATGCATCTTCCCCCTGATGGCACAAGCCATAAAGTATGAGACTAAAGCTGTCTGTAACAGTTTGGCTGTGACCATCAGAGGAAAATAAAGAAAGTACCACATCTAAAGGCAAATTAATTAAAGGTTCAACATTAACTGTTTTCTCTCTGTGGTTGTTCCCATTTCAGGTTGCAATCTTGTGAGGGACAGATGCCAAGAGGTGTCCAGACCCAACTGCATCAAGCTGGGTCAACGAGTATTGTTCACACACACATTAGGATGCGGCAGATGGGTATGGAAATATACGAAGGGGCCATACACCTCTCAAATTCTTATTACACCCAAAGAAATAGTTACATGGCCTCCCGGAGTAGCACCGGAACAAAATTGCACACCACAAATCTGTTGTAAATTAGGTTCCACCCATCCCGCATACATAAACATGTCAACACACACACCAGCATGGCCATCCCAACACAATATCACTGTCTGGTATCAATTAAAATTATGTCCAGGAGCTAAAGAAGGTGGGATGTGCACTTAATATGAGAAAAACAATGATGTTTTAATTTAACCACTTGTGGGTATAGTAAACCAAAACAATGCCCAAAGCTATACCCAATTCCTCCTGGTGGACTTATCAAAGGGAACATTAATAAGACTTTGTTTCATGATGTAAATTTGGTGATGACTCATGTAACTTACAACATATCCAATATTCTATCTGCCTATACAAAACATTGTAATGATAATGATGACAAAACATATGCATGGCTACAGTCACGAATCAATGATTTAATTTCTGATTACAAAGACAGACTTGCTGTCAAAATACCATACACCCGTTCCAAACGAGATCTGCTAGGAAATATTGCAGGCCTCTTCGGTTCAGTCAATTCTATAGTCAACACCTTCAAAATAACTAAACAATCTCAATTTTCAACATGGATGGCAGACCAGGTGGCCACTGGTTTCCAACATATCACCAATAGCAATGAAAATATAATCAAGCGGTTAGATCCGAAGCGCAGGCGTTTCTGTTGGTCAGCCACGCATTGTTCAATCAGACCTGTACCATCGAACGTGACTTAGCCTGCAGATCATATGCACAAGACTTTAGAAAAGACAGAACAACGCAGAGACCTTCAAGGGCAATTTATTGAAGTTCCGCTCCGGAACGGATATGAAATTATTTATCCAGATTCCCTTCTTCTTTTTTACAGATTAAACCACTGGTGTCGTATGGATTACTTTTATGCTGCATTTATGTGCTTTTTGTAGCTTTAAAATGTTGGTACCCATTCACTTACATTGTAATGACCTACAGAGCGGAGATATTCTTCTAAAAATCTTTGTTTGTGTTCTGCAGAAGAAAGTCATACACATCAGGGATGACATGAGTGTGAGTAAATGAGAGAATTTAAATTTTTGGGGTTAATTTCTTTAAGGGTTAAGCTGAGATAGAAGTATTTTAACACTGAACAAGTTACATACTTCAGCTTTAATTTACTATTGCATCCTCTGTGAAATTGTAAAATAATAGTGAACTACTGCATATTACTAATCTGGATTATTTCATGAAAAATTACCTGTTGACACCATCGTGCGCAGATGGGATGTTGCAGTCTATCTGTAGAGCAGTTTTGTAGTCCACATAAGCCTGTCTGTATCTCTCCATGGCCTCATAAGCTGCAGCCCGGCGAAGGAGCGCTTTAAATCCAAAAGGAACCAAGTCAAGCGATCTGAAAGAAGATTTGACACTCTTATCCAACATCTGCTGGGCTTTTTCCCTTTTGGAGCTCTGTTCTGACCATTTTAGGCCAACTGAATGGGAAAAGTGAGCATTTATAAGGAATCTATATCACCTTCTTCTGTTTTTCTTGCACTTACACTGAGCAGTCTTTAATGCACTCGTTGCAGTTTCCATCTTTCAGGTAACTGGCTGCCCTGTTGGAGTACAAAATAGCCAGATCTTCCTTGTTGTTCTGACCTGTGAACAGAAATAGATGCACTGAGTACGTCTTCATTCAGGACACAATGCCTTCTCTAAATCTATTACAGACTGAGTTTATCATTTTTTATTTGAATATGGAGTGGTGGTGGCATAGTGGGCTAAAGCACAGAACGTGTAAGCAGAAGGTTGCCGGTTCGATCCCCACAGCCACCACCATTGTGTCCTTGAGCAAGGCACTTAATTCCAGGAGGATTGTCCCTGTAATAAGTGCAATGTAAGTCGCGTTGGATAAAAGCATCTGCCAAATGCATAAATGTAAATTTGAATTAAAGAGCATTCCATTGGCCTGTTTGAACATTCTGTCAATGTAAGTCTATGGGTTTTTTTTTTGAATTTGTGATTGTCTGCTGGGCAAAAACCATCATTCCGATCAGTTAGAAAAGATATATTGATGCAAGTCAGAACAGTCTCAAGGTCTGTGCCAAGTTTGGTGTTACAATTGATAATTTTGGTCTTGTAGATATCAGTATGTTGGCTTCGTCGAGCCAACATAATCATTGATTACCACAGTATTTATCAATGTACCTTGATATAACCATCACTGTACTTTCCAGTACTTTTTTGTAAGGGATTACTTTAGCAACTATGGTATTTAGGTGAAAACTATAGTTACCATGGTAAATATTTGTAAGGGGACAAGCAAAATTACTTAAAGGTGCACTCTTTTTGTAAAAGGTGTAACTTTTTTGTTAGTGTCTTTGAACTTACACTGACACCTAGCGCCGTGGATGCAGCAAAATTCAAAATCAATAGATTTCTGTTATAGTCAGATGCCACTGTATAAATTCACTATTCACATTCAGCCATGATTACTTTAATCAATGAGTGAAAGTGTCAAATAACAGGACGGTTACTGAGATTAGCGAGTAGTATTCAGCTGGTCATGTGATTCTAACATGGCAGCCCACATGTGCGGACCCTCTTCATGTAGAATAAAACAGCTTTTATAAGGTTACTGATATGACTACAGTCCTCATATCGAGTGAGTATTCATAATTTTATACATAGGTTTCAAAATTACAATTTCTTCTGGAGTAAAATATTTTTTTAATGAGGAAATTACTGCGTGCATCTTCAAACTTCCTCGTCCCTTGTATATTTTAGTTCTCTTACCAGACTTCTCCAGCCGCTCGATGGACTGACTGTAGAGAGTCACAGCTTCTCCATACTGTCCGGCTCTGAAACGCTCGTTACCGGCTTGTTTGAGCTCCGTCCACGACTGTGAGCGCCGTTTCCGAGGCATGATGACACTGCAACCACAAGAAGTATGAACTTACGCCTTTGTAATCAAATTTAGAGCTGTTATATTATAAATGGGATCACTGTGACACTATTATATTGACGAGTGTTGGGTGTAATGCATTACTAAGTAATGAATTACTGTAATTAAATTACATTTTCATTGGAAAAAAAAAGTAAAGGGATTACTCTTCATTTTTCAGTAATTTAATTACATTTACTTCTCATGTAATTGTGTTAAATGCTGTATAGACTATAGTGAATTTAAAATCTAAATTTAATGTCTAATGTTAAAATATATGTTTTCTAATTTAACGCTGCCCCCTTAAATTCTTTGGCCAGTTCATGAATAATTAATTTGATTTTATATTATTTATTTGAAAGAATTAAAAGAACAGTTTCATGTCTATTCTTGTATTTTTCTTCTGGTCCAGGTTGATCAGGGGTTTAGAAAGTAATTAGTAATAAGTAATGCAATTACTTTTCAGACAGAGTAATTAGAACAGTAATCTAATTACACTGTAGATGTAATTAGTAGTTAGTAATTCATTACTTTTTTTTAGAGTAACTTACCCAACACTGATATTGACTTACCTGGAAATGTACGCTGAATGTAAACGTTATCGATTACAAAAGTTGTTACGGTTTAACCACCGTCTAATGTTAAAGAGACCGGAAAGCAAACGTTGCAGCAACGTTGACGCTCCGTTTGTTTGAAGTTTCCAGTATCACAATCCACGTAAACAACAAGCCTGTGAACTTTAAATCGGACAACTAGATAGTTTCTGTTCTAGAAAATACTCAAAGAGGGTCTTCATACACGCCAGGCTGAGCACCACGTTTCGCCGACTCAGTCTCTCTGTATTTGTCAGAAGCGGGCGGTGTTGTATTTCAGTTTCCGTTCTCCGGTCAGAAGCGGCTGTCGAGCTCCGAGCTGCTATTTGAAGATCAGGATGGGCGACTGTAAAATCCCGAAGCGTTTGGTTGCCAGATGTTCCTGAAACCCTATGAAAATGTATTATTGTAAAAACATATTTTTTGTTGCCACAGTATAATAAGTGGATGCAATTTGTAAAATATAAAAACAAAAATGCAATCTAGATACCTAGCTACCAATACAAGTAGTCAAAAATGTGTTTTGTTTTATAGAAAATAAATTTC
Organism: Myxocyprinus asiaticus; assembly: GCF_019703515.2. NCBI lineage: Eukaryota > Metazoa > Chordata > Actinopteri > Cypriniformes > Catostomidae > Myxocyprinus > Myxocyprinus asiaticus. Next base: position 6,276,995 of record NC_059352.1, read on the forward strand.
TAATACTATTTTAGGGCTATATAATTCGCATATTCAATGGGGCAAAAAATTATCCTATTTTTGGGAAGAATAACAATTACGGTGTTTACCTTATTCTTTGATGCAAATTTAGATTGCAATATTGTTGACATGAATGGCCCCCAGTTCGTTCCCATGCCTTTTGTCCTTTCGCAGTAGCCGTAGTTAGGCCTCTCATACACGCCATTGCATCAGACCCGGACGGTTTCACTGCTGAAGGTCGCAAATAAAACGGTAAATGTCGCGGAGTTTTCTCGTTTGTAATTTGAGCTTTGGGCTTAATGTTTTTTTTTTTAATTTATTTATTTTTTTATATTATAATATCGTTGAATAACATTTTTAAGAACACTTAATATAATTTTAGTATAATTTAAAAGAAAACGTGCTTCGTCTCTGTGTAGTGTAGCTTGCTGTTGGTCTTGTCATTTAGTTGGTCAGGTAGTTATGCATTTCTATATATATATATATATATATATATATATATATATATTAAACATAAACATTAAATGCCATGCTCTCTGTTTAAATATGCTTTATCAACTTAAGTGTGCAAGTTCGAGCTGGTAGCTAATCCGCTAAACTTAAACTTCAGCAGCACAAATGTACTCAGAAATGCAATTTCAATGTTCGTAAAATTATTTGTTTAAAATTTTGATTGAACCCTTCCCTTGAAAAAAACTGAAAGGTTAAAGTGCTTAGGTCATTAACTCGAAAGTCAGACATCCATTTGTGATGCTTAGAATAGCACGTAGCAGTACAAAATGGGGATCTAACTTATTATTAAAAGTTATATTTTTTACGTTTTGTTTATTGACATATAAATTGGATTTCTCTTTTCAGGAAGACAATGTCACTCCCAAAGCCAGTAATGAGAGGCCTCCTGGCCAAGCGTTTGAGGTTTCATTTGCCAATTGCATTCGGTCTTTCCCTGCTTGCTGCAGCCGCCTTCAAGGTTAGTTTTATTATACATATTATATTATGTATATGTTTCAGCCTAATTTTTTGTGTGTACACGTTTTGGGTGCGTATTCGCACTGCATGGCACCTTTTGTGGTAGGGCTGCAACTAACGATTATTTTGATAATCGATTAATCGAACGATTATTCGGCAATTTTTGCAACGATTAATCATTTGCTCTTAACCGATTATTCAGCTTGTGCCCGATTTAAAAGGTTGTATTAAACGTGCTTACTAACAATAAAGAGGACAAAATCATCTTTTAAAAATACCTCTAAATGACATTCACTGAATTAAAGGGAAAAAATACTTTTTGTTAAGTGTAATTCAGTAAAGAAATTAACTGCAAGATATCCTATTGTTATCAAGTGTTTTTGTCTTGTTTTCCATTTAAAATTGTCTAAAAATCCTTAAAACAAGTTACATTTACTTGAGAGCAACATATAAGATATTTAGACTTGCTTTAAGAGAATGTATCTTAAAAAGTGTATTTTGTATAAGTGTATTTTTTCACTTGGTTATATTTCTGCGAGTGCAGTAAAGACAAAATATACTTATATTCAAGATCTATTCTCTAAAAGCAAGTGTAAATATCTTATATGCTGCAATTTTAAAGGTTTTTAGATATTTAAAAATATTAGTATTTTTAATATTATATTCAACATTCTCAGATAAAAAAAAATGTATTCTGCAGTATAACTGCTAAAGTAAATGTACGTTGCTTTAAGGAGTTTTAGATATTTGTATTGGAAAAGTCAAAACAAATCAAAAACATATTTTGTTGCAATGTATAATGGGGTGAAGACTACGCTCTTTCACCTTTCTGTTCACTTCAATCCATCTTTAACTCACACACAAAAAAAACCTCTCTTAATAATAAAGCTGCATATTGCCAATTTTCTTCACGATAAGAAATGCACAGTGACACATTATGATTCAATAAGTCACGAGCCATCACGTTATAATCTAGTTGCATTAAGCGTGCGCTCGAGAGACGAGCGTCCCAGTGACAGAGTGTGCATCAGCCGGGTGCAGTTACAATCTCTTCCCCTCCTTAGATCGAGACATTCGCGCAACTCATAGAAGACGCACTAACCGCACAGAGAAATGCCAGTTTCGGAGTTTGTTGTTATTTACATGATCTGCTTTCATATTATTTAAACTTTAATAAAGCTGTAACTCATTAAATATAACTGAATTTAAGATGTTATGCCGGGGTGTTTCCTTTAAAGATCTCTGGTTCCGCTTTTTCCACAACGAGAGTGCTTCTGTATTTACTTATTTTGTATTTTTGCATTATAATTCCCTCATACTTTGTGATCTACTTCACCTGAAGCTGTTTGGAAAGTTTAGAGTGCATCTGGACTGTGAGCTGTATAATTCTTCCTCTCCTCAGTCAGGCGCGAACTGCAGTGCTGCTCTCGTGCGTCATTATTAGAGTTTAATGTGATCTCATGTTAAGTTAAATGAGATCAAACGACTATTCGACAATTACATTTTTTTGTCGATAATGTCCACTAATCGTTTCAGCCCTATTTTGTGGTCTTAATTGCTGTTTTATTGAAGTAAAAAGCCAAACCTAGAATTGGTTTCAGGTTCATTGACAAATAAGGTTGTCCGGGGTGATAAAAATTTGAAATCTTTCAAAAATCTAGTTTAAACATGTCACAGATTTTAAAAAAAAATTAAAGCATTTTCTACCTAAAAGAAAATATTTAATGACTTGTCATGTGGTGTAAACAAATAAAAGGTATTAAAATACTTTCCTTGCAACTTAAATACTTGAGAGAGCACGCAACTGAATTAATTTGAGAAAAATAATTTCTTTTTTCATGAATTTTTGAACTAGGAATATCAATAATTTTTCTCAGTGTTACACCACATGACCTGAACAAAATGTGATACTAAATGAACAAAATATTAATATTTAATAATATGACAATTTTCTTTTTAATTACATGCTGTCGAGGGCCACCTGATTTGAAGTGGCAAAAGTTTTGAAATATTAATCATGTTTTATTTATTTTTTTAATGTGAATTTGAATTTGTATTTTAAATTTTACTGTCTCCTAGGACTGGATAAATATATAGATTTGCCGATGCATTGCGATCTTCATTTGGGAATGATCACTAAATCGATTCTTAAATCCCAAGATTTATCTTTTACTATATGCGCAACTCTACAATGTGGTTAAATCACTTGCATATGACCAAATTTCATGCTATGCAAATAAAAATGTCTGTGGTTAGCCACGGGCTGGTAAATGTTCAGATTTCACTCACCAGTGATTGAGTAGTATAGTGGTGAAGAAGTTCAGCATCCCTTTCACTACGTGTTGTCAAAGTTTGATTTGACACATTCCATGTAATGTGAGTCCAAAGATGAGATCCACTTGTCATTGAATAATGTCTCTTTTAATACCCTTTCTGTTAATTACAGTCAATTATAATCATGAATAGCATAGATGAGGCTAAAAAGTCATTTGAGTTCTCTCCTTAATATGCTCTCATTTACAGACGCTTTTTACAGAACTGACGGTTTTCTTAAAGAGACAGTACCTATTCCAAATCAATGTAAATACTTGTAAATAGTAGAAATTATGCATTAAACAAACATTAAATATAATGTATGCAATATAATATCATCTTTGTTGATGGAGTACAGGTGCTGTGAAAGTATGATTTCTTGTTTTTCATACTAAATTGTTGTAGATCTTCAAACAAGATATAATGTTAAACAAAGGCAGCCTGAGTAAACACAAAATAGATTTTTCAAATACATATTTTTTTTATTGAAGCAAAAAATGTATCCAACACCTGTATCACCCATGTGAAAAACTAACTGCCCCTTTAAACTTAATAGCTGGTTGTGCCACCTTTAGCAGCAACAACTGCAACCAAACACTTCTAATAACTGGAGATCAGTCTTTCACAACACAGGTGGAATTTTGGCCCACTCTTCTTTGCAGAACTGCTTTAGTTCAGACACATTGGAGGGTTTGAGCATGAACTGCCCGTTTAAGGTCTTGCCACAGCATCTCAAACAGGTTCAAGTCAGGACTTTGACTAGGCCACTCCAAAACTTTAATTTTGCTTCTTTTGAGCCATTTAGAGGTGGACTTACTCCTATGCTTTGGATCATTGTCTTGAGGCGTAATCCAGTTGCGCTCCAGCTTCAACTCATGGACTGATGACCGGATGTTCTCCTTTAGGATTTTCTGGTAGAGAGCAGAATTCTTGTTTCCCTAAATTAAGTCACCCTGGCCCTGAAGCAGCAAAGCATCCCCACACCATCGCACTACCACCACCATGCTTGACCGTAGGTATGATGTTCTTTTTGTGGATTTCTGTGTTTGATTTATGCCAGATGTAACGGAACCCTTGTATTCCAAACAGTTCCACTTTTGACTCATCAGTCCACAGAGCATTCTCCCACAAGATTTGAGGATCATCAAGGTGTATTTTGGAAAAATTCTGGGTTAGTGGTTTTCGCCTCACCACTCCTCCATGGATGCCATTTTTGGCCAGTGTCTTTCTGATAGTGGAGTCATGAACAGTGACCATTATTGATGCGAGAGAGGCCTGCAGTTTCTTGGATGTTGTCCTTGGCTTTTTGTGTCTTCCTGGATGAGTCGTCGTTGGAGGATCAGCCACTTCTGGGAAGGTTCACTACTGTGCCAAGTGTTCTACATTTAGAGATAATGGCTCTTACTGTGGCTCTTTGGAGTCCCAGAACCTTTGAAAAAGCTTTGTAACCCTTCCCAGACTGATGTATTTCAATAATCTTTTTCCTCATCATTTCTTGAATTTCTTTCGCCTTTGGCATAGTGTGCTACTGGGTGAGACCTTTTGGCCAACTTCATGCTCCTGAAAAAGTTGTATTTAGGTGTTGATTTGATTGAACAGTGCTGGCAGTAATCAGGCCTGGGTGTGTCTCGTCCAGCTGAACCCCATTATGAATGCAGTTTCCTAGATTTGGGGATTTAGTAACTAAGGGGGCAAATACTTTTTCACACAGGCCCAGTTGGTATTGAATAACTTTTTTGCTTTAATAAATAACATTATCATTATGCGTTAGCGATAAGAGTTGTTTGTAATTTTTCCAGAGTTGCTGCAGATGCTCAATCCAGCGCGTTGGTGGCGCTAATCAACTGGCAAACACGGCATTGGACATGCAGCTGATTTTGAAAGTCTGCTTATGGTGTTTTGTCTTAATATGCATTATTCAGTATATCACTGTGCCTGTTATATTCTCCTAGCAGTGAGGTACGGAAATTCGTTTGCACTGATCGTGTAGTAAAATATACTCTTTACATGCTATTTTTTACTGTAGACAAACGAATTGCAGCACCACACTATTTTTATTCCAACGATAATATAACACAGTATTGCAATAATTTAAATAAAGACTGTGAGCCAGTGTTTAACTTTATTATTTTAATATTATGCATCATATTTTGAATTATACCTGTTATTCTTAATGTACATTATTTCACGTGCATTTATATCACTGTACCTTGTGTTATATTATCCAGACATTATAAAAAGAGAATGTTTCGTGAGTCCGTTTGGAATATACATGTGCAAATAAATATGCAACAGCGCTCTGTACTCACTCGCACAAAAAACAGATTATTTACTCCTTGATTTATCAGCACCTTGGAAAGAACAATATGAAGCAGTTATGCCAAATTAGGAAAATATATGTATCAAAATGACTTCAAAATCAGTAAAAAACATGTTCATCATAGAAGAGGTGTATTCAAAATAAATTGTGAATTTTTTAATAATTTTATAAATGTGGACCAAAAAAAAGAGCATCATGCCATTGACCCTTATGTGAACCTTGTATCTGGTACTTGCATGTGCAGAAATGGTCAAATACATTTAAAAATACATCTATAAATTCAGAACCAAATGGTAAATGATGTAATTTATTACATAATTGAAAATGTATTTTTTTATTTATTTATTTATTTATTTTTAAGTATCTTTCATTAGGGCACAACCACTGTAGACAATGAGGGGGACGCCCCACCCTCAATAGGCTGTTCTAATTAGTGGTTTATCTTTAGGGATTTTTCAATAGAAGATTCTGTAAATTTCACCTTTGGAATTTTAAACATTTGGTTACACCCTTGTCTTATCACACTTTGGGGCACACAAGTTAAATAACCAGGGATTCTGTTTTGCATTTTTTATGAATTCTGAAATTTCTTTGTGCATCTTTCTGCAGTACACAGTAACAGAGCCCAGGAAACAGGCATATGCTGACTTCTACAAACAGTACGATGCCATGAAGGAGTTCAATGCCATGAGGGAAGCTGGTGTCTTTGAAAGTGTCAGGCCCTCAGGAGAATAAAATGATATCATGTGAATGACCCTCTAAATGTAAGCTCTTAATGCACAATGCCACTTTAACATTAAATGACCCTGATACAAATTGTCTGACACAAAGCATGATCTAATCCTGGATATAATCGTAAATGGGAAAACCTTTTTAAATGCTGCTAAACTTTATTCAGCCAATTATGCTGTACTCAGTTGTAAAATAAAAATAAAATTGTTCTTTCTTTTTACAGGTTTTGTTTCCCCCCTGCATTCCTGGTCTACAACTGTATCTTTATAAGATTACCAGATATGAACTTTGATGTCTGATGTTCTCATGAATATACAAATAAACTATTGACAACTATCACAATCTAGGGTTTTTTTTTTTTTATCCATACAGGAAATGTTGAAACCTTAGAGATGTTGTCAATGTCCCTCCCATATCCAATATTTTGATTAAAAACTCTTAATATTTGGTGGTAAAGAGACTTGAATGTTTTTTAACTATTTTGTCTGAGCAACTGAGCATCTCCCTGACGAAGACAACCCTCATTTAACCACCCAAAAATGAAAATTCTCTCATCATTTTCTCACCCTCATGCCATCCCAGATGTGTATGACTTTCTTCTGCAGGACACAAACGAAGATTTTTAGAAGAATATTTCAGTTCTCTAGGTCCATACAATGTAAGTGGATGGTAATCAGTACTTTGAAGCTCCAAAAAGGAGATAAAGTCATCATCAACCTAATCTGTAAGACTCCAATGGTTTAATCAATGTCTTCTAAAGCGATTCAGACCAAAATGTAACACATTTTTCACTATAAACTTTGACATCAGCAGTCTCCTTGGCGATCATAATTTTAAGCTCGATTACACTTCCTATGTCGCCATCTAGTGCTCTGCACTTGCGTCAACAACTAGAAAGTGTAACCGAGCTTGAAATCATGATCGTGCCTAGAGACAGCACATGTCAAGATTTATAGTGGAAAAGGAGTTACATTTTGGTCTGTTCTCACCCAAAACCAATTAGATCGCTTCAGAAATGGATTAAACCACTGGAGTCTTATGGATTACATTTATGTGCTTTGAGGAACTTCAAAGTTTTGGTCACCATTCACTTGCATCATATGGACATACAGAGCTGAGATTTTCATCTAAAAATCTTGTGTTATGCAGAAGAAAGTCATTCACATCTAGGATAGCATGAGAGTGCGTAAATGACGAGAGAATTTTATTTTTTGGGTAAATTATCCCTTTAAGCTTTAAACTGTGAATTTAACCCTAATTCAATCCTAACTCATTTTGTTATGTGCTGTAATCCTTTAGATTTTTAGTAGCTTAAATTTTCCAGGCATTTATGGACCACCTAATGATCATCCAAATAAAGTTACATAATGGTTTCACTTAGTCATTTAGCTTTTTCATCATAAAGGTGCTCTATGGGTCATCTAAACGATGGGCAACCAAGTAATTGTATAACATACGGAGTATTTTTGTTTTAGAGTGGTGAATGTTCTTCATTGTTTTTTAAATTACACTTTTTAAATATTTTTTTATGCTTAAATAAGTGCCTGCATACCCATGTTTGCTACACCTGCTAGTCTTACTTTTTCTCTCCTTTATAAGATGGAACTAGTGAGGTAGACTTGCAATCTCTTAAAATGATTGTGCTGTATGTTTTAGATTGCATCTAATTTTGACAACTATTTTGAACTGATTTTTCTAAACCAAGTTAAACTACAGTACAACCCATTGAAGACACGAAGTCAACACAGTCTTGTTTTCACTCCTGTCAAAAATCAAAAATGGTGTTTCTTTAAAGATCTGTTTCAACACTTGTGAGACCTTTGGGACATTTTTGTCTTTTTCATTTTTTTTTTTCGATCATTTTGGCTGTGTTAATGCCAACGGCATACATTTTGCCAAAGGTGTGTATTTTTGGGGGAATTTTGATATTTCAACCTCAGTTCCTATAATACATCTATAATACACTGTGTACACAAAATAGTTACACTCAGGACCTTCAGGAAAAAATGTCCCCATTGAAACCCATTAAAACTGCAATATTAGATCCCAGTGCCATTAAAGCATAAAATCATGAATTCTACGATATTATGTTTTCATTCCGGAGCCCTGGCACCATTTTTCTCATGTTTAGCCTATGGAGCAAATACATTTTTTTCCCCCTATTTTCTGTTTGCTGTATTATAGAGCACTGCAGGCCAATTTATTAAATGATGCAGCTAAATGTGTGTGGGTGTGTTGGTATGGATGTCAGAGTGTGTTTTGTGTGTGTGTAAAAAAAACAGGAGTGGCATTATGTAAAAAAACTGGCATTTAAAGGGTTAAAATCCTGAAAATGAATATTTGGTAGTTATGATCAGGACTGTTTTTGGTTAAAACTCATTGAAAGTGGAAAATAATATTAATATATAATATTTGTATGGCTGTTTTTTGACGTGGACATTTTTGTCCTCTAAGGACCTCTGAGTAACTTTTTTAAATTGATTTAATATCTTAAAATAGTTATATTTATTATGTATTGCCACAAACAGTACCTGCAAAAAAAAGTGCCATGGTATTATAAATGGGTTTTAGTTATTATTATTATCGGACATTTACCATTGCAATATCGTGTTTTGGACATGTACCATGGTAATAATGCCATGGTCTTCTTTGAAAGAATTGTAAGTCCCATTGTATCATTGTATTATATTATACTATCACGGTACATTCTTGTACATTTATTTTGGTTGTATAGGAAACCACTGTGAGCTCGAGGTCTTTTAACTTGACGTGCATTTTCCCAATACTGCACTGTACCGGAAGTGCTTCGAGCAAGAACAGCGGAAGTTGTTATTAATGGTCCAACATGTTTAGCTAAATGTTGGAAGCGTTATCACGGCCAATTCCAACTTGATTTGTATAATTAGCAATGTTGCGACAAAACAGCTGCTTTCATTTCGCTGATTCGACTCATTGTGTTCGCTGGGTAAGTTGTTTACTAGTTTCGGTTTAGGTTGTTATCATTAGCTCGCTACATTGCATTCCCTCCACGCATGTTGTCGAAGGCCTTTGTGCCAGAGACCCCGAAATAGTGAGAACAGAATGCTGTATATAATGTGGCTTGGATTAAATATCGACGATTAATCTAGTTAGAGTACGAGAAGAAGAAAAACTAGCCAACAACATCTGATGACTTGTGAAGGCTCTTTAGGGAACGTACACGTGACGTCACGGTTTTTGAGAATGTAGTCGACACCCACAAAATTGGTGAGGTCTTTGCCCCGTTTGAGGTAACCAAACTCACGCACTTTACAGTAGTACAGTTATAGAATTGTTACATATTTAACTTAAGGTTGATAATTAGAATTAATAGTTTATTTGAACTGTATATAATATAATATTAATTGTTGCTTTACATTTTTATTGTAAGTATAATATGGGATTTTATTGGAAAATATGGTAATAATAAATAATACATATCAATTTTACAATAAGTACTCTAATTAGATGGTATCGCAATGGCACTGAATTATTATTATTTTTATATTAATGTACCATGGTATTTATTTGGTAATTTAGGATGCCTTGGAGAAAACCATTTAATTGTCGTGGTAAAAAAATAAAAATATAAACAAATAGTATTACCACGGAAACAGTCATGTCAAAAACATGTTATTATCATGGTACCCTTTGTTAGTGTTAATTGCATAAAATAAGATTAGCATATAATACTAAAACTAAATTTAATAAAATATAAGTTCTTGCAAGGAAGTTAAAGGGTAAGTTTAAGTGTAAGGCCGGTGAAAATTAAATGCAACATCAGGCTTGCCTTGTCGTTTTATGACATGCAGTTGTTATGAAGAAAAGCTTTTAATTTTAAGAAGCATAAAGGCTTGCGATTTAACGCATTAATTTTGTGATATTTAATTATATATAAAAATAACGTAATTAACATATACATGCTATTTGTAATTCAAGATGGCACTGTTGTGTTAGTGATTGACTTGATTTACATTTGACATTGCTATTTGATGAAGAAACAACATGGAAGTAAACCATAGCAAGTGTAACACATGAACAGTATAATATGACTATTGTCATTTGGGTGTACTACTGCAATTATGTATGTTGTCCATCTATGTAGACTCAATAAGTGCCTGTGAAAATACTTGTGCATAGCTCATTATTTGCCAGTTGTGTCTCATGAAATTTCAGTGTGAAATTTATGAATCCTGTTCTAGATTTATCCTGATTTGTTGCATTATCTCTTTGATATATGAAAAATAAAGCATCAAAATATATTTTTATTCTTTTATTATTGTATTTGCATTTTGTAGATCCAACTTTGATAGATATTTGTGCCGGGTCTTTAAAGACCTGAATATATAAGAATGTTTGGTGACATTCCCATGCATTTAAGAGTTAAACATACATTGATGAGTCAAAACATTATGACCACTCACAGGTGAAGTTAATAACGTTGATCATCTTCTAACAAGGCCACATGTCAAGGTCTGGGTAAATTAGATGGGAAGCGAACAATAAGTTCTTGTAGTCAACGTGTTGAAGGCAGTGCCCTGATGGCAGTGACCTCTTTCAGCAGGATAATGCGCCCTGCCACACTGCACACATTGTTCAGGAATGGTTTGAGGAACATGATGAAGAGTTAAAGGTATATTAAACAGGTGGTTATAATGTTTTGAATCACTGGTATATAAAAGGCACGTCGGATGCGGCATTTCATTTTCCCCCATTTGTTTTCCCTCGGTTTTACCCATTAACACAATTATTTTGATCGTGATGTGTAGATTTAATTATACCTTAATTGGGGAGGGTTCTCGGCGAATGGATATATGCAATTCATTTGTTTTATTAATCAGCACATTATGTAATAAAATTCAAAATTTTGCCCTAGTATAAAGTTGGTATAAAACAAAAATGGCACAACTGAAATTATGTACAAAAAAAAGTTTGAATTGAGTCCATGTTAAAAGGTTCGAGCTGTATTATTGTAGTAGAAAATTGAGAAGCTGAATAAAAATAGAATGATTGAGGAATATCAGTAATACAGTGTTGCCTTGAAAGAACTGTAATGAGACATTCTTTTTCATTTAAATTTGTAGTTTATAAGCTTTCTAAGCTGTATTTGATACTAGTTTTATGTTCTTAGAAGAAATAATATTGTATCTGTATCATGTTCTCAGGTTCCTCAATGAAGCTGCAAACAGCATCAGTCTAACGTCTAAATTCGTCTCTTCTGTAAACCTACAACTTCGTACACTTTGAAGACTATCATCTCCCTGGCACCCACATGAGCGCAGTGTTCTATTCCCGCTGGGCCAAGCGCCATGCCTGACCGGGATAGCACCTTCCTGGCAGGTGGCAGTGGGGGTGGAAGTGGGACCGGGGTGGGCACTGGGGTTGGGGAGGAAGGCGGGTCAGGGTCAGGTTTGGGTGGAGGGGTAGGAGAGGGACGAGTGACGGTGGGGGGCAGTTCAGCGGGTTGTGGAGGAGGTAACGGGGGTCCTGGGGCGATGGGAGGCGGCGGAGCATTAGGAAACGGGAATAGCTGCAGTGGTTTCGGCTCCGGTTTGGCACTTGACGGCGTTTGCCGGGACTTTTTGCGGAATGTGTGCAAGCGTGGCAAGCGTTGCCGTTTCCGCCATCCGGACTTCAATGAGGTTCCCGATTTGGGAGTGCAGAAGAATGAATTCATCTTCTGTCATGACTATCAAAACAAAGAGTGCGTGCGCACAAATTGCCGATTCGTTCACGGATCTAAAGAGGATGAGGATTATTATAAGAAAACCGGAGAGTTGCCCTTGCGACTAAGGGGGAAGGTGGCTGCTGGATTGGGACTGTCCCCTACCGATCTTCCTTTGAGCCGTGGTGAAGTCCCCATTTGCAGAGACTACCTGAAGGGTGAATGCCAGAGGGGCAACAAGTGCAAATTCCGCCACGTACGGAAAGATTACGACTATGAGGCTTCGTCGAGGGTGGGGGTTGGTTGTATGATGGGCATTCCAGGTGGGGTTAGTGGGATGGTAAACGCAGGTGGAGGAGGGACAGTTGCCGTTGGTGGTGCCTGTGGTGGGATGTCTGGACTTGTTGGGGGTGGTGTTGGTAATTACTTGGGGATGGGATGTCCCAACATGGGCGCATGCAGAGACCAAGGACTGTCGGTTGGAGGGGGAGGCGGGGGTTCAATGAGTGGCTGCATGTCAATAGGCACTGCCGGTCATCGGCGGTACGAAAGGGGCCCGTGCTCTGTTTATGACCCCTTATTTGAAAATGGCTTGTTTGAAGCAGGGCCAGTGGAAGCTCCTGTTGACCACACGGCTTTCCAGCTGAAGAGACGGCGATTAGAAGGGCTACGATTGGCTGATGGTCCCGGTGGAGGACATTATGACCTGGGGATTCAGGCCACTCTGCCAACACGGCCATTAGAATACCGCTTTCTTGAAGAGGAGAATGCCTTATTGAGGAAAAGAGTGGAGGAGCTTAAGAAACAGGTAAGCAAGTGATGTAGGACTAACTGGAAGTTATCGCACATGTGCAGTTGATAGGGATGCTTCGATCGATTGGCCACCGATCGGTATCGGCTGATATTCACGTCTTATGACTCGATCTGTGATTGGTAATTTGGCTGATCGCTCATGTCGCAAAAGACAAGTGGTTACTTTAAGACTTTAGCAACATTGTCATGGAGTGTGGGTAATACTGGCATAGTGTTGTAAGACAACAAACTTTATACAGCAGTTAAGAACGATACAGTGGGAGAGGTATGGCGAATATGAAAATTTTGTGTATTGTAAATGTGGTGTTTCACACAGGACAAGTAAAGGGAAAACAGTGCAAGCTGTGAAACGGTCCTTATTATCGTTCATGGCAGCAGCATCTCAGTCTCCGCCGGGCATAGGCATCTCAGTAATAATGTGAGTTACAAGATATGGTATAATTCAAACATAATTCAAAAATTCCAATAAAACTGCATTAACAATAGTAGCACCCGAAGAGTCCAGAAACATGTGCTCGTTCATGGCTATCTATCTAAATGTAGAGAATATTTTGTTAGTCTTTACTTGTTTTAAAGCTTTTTTTAATAAGCCTTTTAAACTTTTTTTTTTTGTCTGCAAAAACTAGGCAAAGTGATATTACTGGGAAGAGGAAAATTCAATTAATAGTGACAATGTGCAGAAAGTTTACATAGAGCCAGTTATGACGGAGATCCTGATAAAAGGTGAAATGATCGGGATCGGTATTGTCCGATCAGGTGAGAAGATCGGTATCGGCTGTAAAAATCCTGATCGGAGCATCCCTAGCAGTCAAGTTAAAATTTGTCATCGCATATCATAATTTTAGTTGCAAATGCTAGCAAAACGTTTGGGTGGGTTTGTAACGGCAGTAGTGAGTAAGCTCCCCATTTGCTCCCAATGGAGGTAGTCAAAAAGGCATGTGACCACAGCGCATTTGAGGTAGAAACACGTTTTAAATTTTGCCGGTTTGATGCAGTTTTAAAAGTAAATAACCATTTTATGAGAATTTTAAAAAGCGCATAAATATTAGGGGTGTAAAACTGTATCGTATTGTATCGTACAATGTAACACTCTCGGTTCGATATATGTATTGTACGATAAATAAATAAGTGTGATTAAAACAAAGCAGTGCAACATTGAGAGCTGCAAAACAGGAAAACGGAGCAACTAGTCTACATAGGCGAGATGAGAGCACGATGATTGATGACAAACAGCAAGTAGATTTTAGTGTTAGCTTGTCGAATTTGCCAGACAATGCTGTCATGTCCCGGTGCTGCAGTAGCCTACATCAAATATGTCGTTTTATTTTCACTGACAAGATTTACGAGGCAGAAACAGCAGCAATTACCAGCCAGCTTCTCCCAGCCAACACCGAGCGTGATCACATGCACAGCAAGATGCTCATTACTATCAACTAACCAGTTTATTCAAAAAGATGACAACGTAAGAAACCCGCGATTACATAAGACTTATTATTCTCTGCTTTTGACGTTGAAATGTAAACGGCTATGGGCACAACACTTGCGTGCGTTGGACAAAGCTGCTTTGAAACAATGTGCATTGTGAAAGGTGCTATTCAAATTGAAATGACTTGAATGTAGACAAACTAATTTTTCTCAAGAAAAACATACAAATTGTGAGTTTTTCTCATAACAATCTGCTGATAAATGCAGTGCTGTTGTTTGTTACTTTATTATAGAGCTCTGCTTTATGTTGCCAATTTCAGACACTGTTGTGTCACTAAAGATTTAAAATACATTTATGTCAAATCCTTGAATAAGTTTAAGCGGAAAAATGTTATGGATGCTTTTTTTTTCTTCGTATCATATAGTGAGGCTTCTGCATCGTATTGTATTGTGAAATTTTTGTATCGTTACATGCCTAATAAATATACATCCATGAGATCGTCAGTGTGTCTGATATTACATTTTGCCGGTTCGATGCAGTTTTAAAAGTAAATAAACATTTGATGAGAATTTTAAAAAGCGCATAAATATTCGGGGTGTAAAAATGTATCGTATTGTATCGTATGATATAACACTCTCGGTTCGATATCATATCGTTACATGCCTAATAAATATACATGCATGAGATCGTCAGTGTGTCTGATATTAACATGCAGGGACACAGATGAAAAGCACACTCATCTGAAGCTCAGATAATATACAGTTGTGCTCAAAATTTGCATACCCTTGGAGAATTGGTAATATATGAACCATTTTTAAAGATAACATGAGTGAGCAGGCAAAACACATTTGTTTTATTTCTTATGGGATTCATATTCAACTGTAGGTTATAACAAAATGGCACAATAATAAAACACAACATGGCAACAAAGAAAAAAATTAAATGAGTCTGCATACCCTTAGTTCTTAATACTGTGTATTGCCCCCTTTAGCATCAATGACAGCATGCAGTCTTTTGTAATAGTTGTCTATGAGGCCCCAAATTCTTGCAGGTGGTATAGCTGCCCATTCATCTTGGCAAAATGCCTCCAGGTCATGCAAAGTCTTTGGTTGTCTTGCATGGACCGCACGTTTGAGATCTCCCCAGAGTGGCTTGACTATATAAAGGTCAGGAGACTGTGATGGCCACTCCAGAACCTTCACCTTTTTCTGCTGTAACCACTTGAGGGTCAACTTGGCCTTGTGCTTAGGGTCATTGTCGTGCTGGAAAATCCAAGAGCGTCCCATGTGCAGCGTTCGTGCAGAAGAATGCAAATTGTCTGCCAGTATTTTCTGATAACATGCTGCATTTATCTTGCCATCAATTTTCACAAGATTCCCCGTGCCTATAGAGCTCACACACCCCCAAAAAAATCAGTGAGCCACCATCATGCTTCACAGTGGGGATGGTATTCTTTTCACTATAGGCCTTGTTGACCCCTCTCCAAACATAGCGCTTATGGTTGTGACCATAAAGCTCTATTTTGGTCTCGTCACTCCAAATTACAGCATGCCAGAATCTGTGAGGTGTGTCAAGGTGTTGTTGACCGGGCTTTTTTGTGGCATTGGCACAGTAAAGGCTTCTTTCTGGCAACTCGACCATGCAGCAAATTTTTGTTCAAGTATCGTCGTGTTGTGCTCCTTGAAACAACCACACCATCTTTTTCCAGAGCAGCCTGTATTTCTCCTGAGGTTACCTGTGGGTTTTTCTTTGTATCCCGAACAATTCTTCTGGCAGTTGTGGCTGAAATCTTTCTTGGTCTGCCTGACCTTGGCTTGGTATCAAGAGATCCCCAAATTTTCCACTTCTTAATAAGTGATTGAACAGTACTGACTGGCATTTTCAAGGCTTTGGATATCTTTTTATATCCTTTTCCATCTTTATAAAGTTCCATTACCTTGTTACGCTGGTCTTTTGACAGTTCTTTTCTGCTCCTCATGGCTCAGTATCTAGCCTGCTCAGTGCATCCACGTGAGAGCTAACAAACTCATTGACTATTTATACACAGACAATAATTACAATTTAAAAAGACACAGGTGTGGGAAATTAACCTTTAATTGCCATTTAAACCTGTGTGTGTCTCCTTGTGTGTCTGTAACAAGGCCAAACATTCAAGGGTATGTAAACTTTTGATCAGGGCCATTTGGGTGATTTCTGTTACCATTATGATTTAAAAAGGAGCCAAACAACTATGTGATAATAAATGGCTTCATATGATCACTATCCTTAAATAAAAGACAGTTTTTTTTGCATGATCAGTTATATTTTCAAAATCAATACCAAAATTTCACAATTTCTGCCAGGGTATGCAAACTTTTGAGCACAACTGTATGTACTGCACTAAAATAACAGAGAAATCTGCTCGAAGTGTTGCGTTTGTGCTTAGAATAAATTTCAACTGCACTGAATCAATCACAACTGTATTTTTTTCACACTTTCTTTATGACGTTCTTGCATTTTATTATTATGCAGTAACACTGATATAGTGATTGATGTGTCATCATGAAATCAGAGTCCTTCCCCTTAAAATCTGAAAACAAACGCATTTGAGCGACCAGGTGTAAACAGCAATGTTTTTTGCCTGACCACATGTGATCGGGAAAGATTCTCTTTAGTCATTTAGAAGAGCTATGCAATGAAGTTTGGTTTTTAATACTTCAGAAGAGCTATTCAGTGGAGAACATCACAAAACACTCACATCAACTCCAAATTATAACTATTTGACACTTGTATATGAACATAAATCAGTATTTTTGTGGATTTTAATGACAGGTTTTATTTTAAATATATGACATTTGTGACAACAGTGAGTACCTCAATTATATTGTCAAAATAATTTTTCATTTCACATTTCCCCCAAGGTGTCCAATCTCATAGCCACCAACGAGGTGCTCTTGGAGCAGAACGCTCAGTTCAGAAGTCAAGCTAAAGTGATGACTCTATCCTCCACCCCTGCACCGTCCGAGCAGAGTATGGCGCCCCCTGTTGGTTCCGTGAGCTCCTACAACCACGGCATCGCCCAGACGCACACCACTCTAAGTAGCGCTGGTCTGCAGCCCCGGCCCGTAACGCAACAAGATTTGGTGGCCCCAGCAGGCACACCAACCGCTCCTCCAACTAATGCAGCACCCCCCACCGCACCCCCTCCACATCTGAACCCTGACCCCATCTCAGCTGCACTGGCTCAGACTATCGCCCAGGGAATGGCGCCACCTGTTTCCATGGCCCCTGTAGCGGTTTCAGTGGCGCCAGTTGCTGTGTCTATGGCACAGCCATTGGCGGGCATCACAATGAGCCATGCCACAACACCGATGGTGACGTACCCCATCGCAAGTCAAAGTATGAGGATCACGACTTTGCCTCATTAGCATGGGCTGATCACTTAAAGAATAGTTCACCCAAAAATAAAAATTCTGTCATTTACTCATCCTCCTGTCATTTCAAACCTGATTTCTTCCATGGAACACAAAAGGAAATGTTTGGCAAAATGACGGCCTCAGTCACCATTCACATTCATTGTATGGAAAAAATATTCAATGAAAGTAAATGGTGACTGAGGCTAATATACTGCCTAACATCTCCTTTTGTGTTCGACTGAAGAAAGTTATGTTCCAGGTTTGGAACAACATGAGGGTAAGTAAATGATGACAGAATTAAATTTTTGGGGTGCACTTACCCCTTTAAGCAACAAATATATGCTTGACCTAAACATCGCTAATGCCCTTTTGTTTAACCTGCATGTCACACTGGTAAGTTTATCAGGTTAAAGGACTATTTTGATTAAACATTCAGATTTCTGTAGAAAAAAATACAGAGATTTACTTGTAAATGTACAAAACATGATTCAGTTTTATTTTTTATTTTTTTCATCATGCTTTAGTGGACGATTGCCTTTAACCGAGCTACAAAGACTCCTTTGAGGTTGGCATCAAAAATGTCTGCTTTCCAGGCTTTGCACATGGACTAACACCAACTCATGTGAACTCATTTTTGGAAGATATAAATATTTAACAACTCATCACTACAGATGGATTGTGAATTTACTTGTTAGCTGTCAGTTTGGGTTTGACTCCTCCTTTAATTGTTTGTTTTGTGAATTGCTTTCTTGTGAACTGATTATTGGTCTTTTGCACACATTTCATGAAAAAAAAAAAAAAATCAGACACCTTTTAAGCGCCATTTATAAATTCTTGTCATGTTTTATGCAAAAAAAAAAAAAGTATTCATAATTTGTATTATGTTGTTCCTATGGAAACTAAACGCATTGTACAGTGATAATACTGATCGAGGCCCCTTCAGGTCAGGTGCGTACCTTTATAAAATGTGTGTTGATGAAAAATGATTTTGCATAATACCACATGTCTGTTAAAATTTCAATCATAGTCTTTTTCATTATTTAGATGGTGTTATTTTACAGAATAACCCTCATGACCTTTTGAGGTTGAGTTCCTGGTTGTTTTGGGGTCACAGGGACCCCTATGTGATGTGTATTAAAAAAGAAAAATAGATTTTTTTTTTTCCCCCTTCAAATTTGTAAGCTTTTTTTACTCCGACCAAATTAAAGCAAAGTAGACGAATATTTATTAAGCTTTAGCGCTCTTTGTTGTGCCAAAGTAGGCATGCACTTTGCAGAAAGGATATTTGTTATCCAAAATAGTTGCAAAACCACATTGCTGAAAAAATAAAATAAGAAATTGTAATAGCTTTCAGGATTGTACTCCAATCATAAATGTGTTGCATTTTTGTAATGAATAAGATTAATTGCATATGTTTTATACCAACAGTGTTTTTATGACCAAAAACATGCTTCTCATGGAAAACTTAAATCTTAAATTGCATAAATCATGAACTGTCAACCTGAGTATTCAGTGTCATTATAGAATTTTTTTAAGCTAGTAAATAGGATTTGGGGTCTCTTAAGTCCCATACAGCATGGATTTTCAATGTATTTATTCTATGCCAAGGACCTCCAAATATGAAGACCTTGCAAGTGACCCCACCCCCTCCTAAAATAAATAAAGGTTACTATATATCTTTATGTATAAAGACCCATTTAAACTGTGAGAAATGTTATGAATTAGATTTTTTATTGTACTAAAGCCAAAAGAAATGATCTGTAAAACATTTATCCTACTTTGTATGTAGTTGACCGTATCTTTTGTTTCAATCCAATATTTGAATAATGTTAAATGTACTGTATAAACATGAAGATAAACATTTTGATTCAAGGAATAATTCACCCAAAAAATGAACACAAATGAAGATTTTTAGAAGAATATCTCGGCTCCGTAGGACCATACAGTGCAAGTGAATGGTGACCAAAACTTTGAAGCTCCAAAAAGTACATAAAGGCAGCATAACAGTAATCCATAAAACTCCAGTGGTTTAACCAATGTCTTCAGAAGCGGTCCAGTTGATTTTGGGTGAGAACAGACCAAAATAATAACTCCTTTTTTACTGTACATCTTGCCATTGTAGTCTCTAGGCACAATCACGATTTCAAGTTTGCTTACACTTCCTAGTGCTTGACGCAGAGCTTGAGTTTGAAATCATGATCACCAAGGAGACTGCAGATGTCAAGATTTAGTGAAAAATTTGATATTTTGGTCTGTTCTCACCCTAAATTGATTTAGATCACTTCAGAAAACATGGATTAAACCACTGGAGTCTTAGGGATTACTTTTATGCTGCCTTTATTTGCTTTTTAAAGCTTCAAAGTTTTAGTCACTGTTCACTTGTATTGTATGGACCTACAGAGCTGAGATATTCTTCTAAAAAAATCTTTGCGTTCAGCAGAAGAAGAAAGTCGTGCACATCTGGGATGACATGAGGGTGAATAAATGATGAGAGATTTAAAAAAAAAAATAATCATACAGAACATGAGGATTAAGAGGAAGGAGACTTACTAAAATCGTTACATGAAAAGTATTCATTTTCACTGTGTTGTTAGCTGTTTTAGAAATATGTGAAATTGACAAGACAATGTGACCACTTCCTGAGTTTACATTTTCAGAAGAGCCACCAGCCTTGTACACTGAGAAAAAGAAAAGAAAAAAAAAACGAGTAAAATTTACTTAATTTTTACTCTGCAAGTTTTTGCACACAGTTTTTCTAAGTAAACTTTAATGATATAAAATTAAGTAAAATCTACTTAATTTCATGACATCATATTGAGTGAGTGAGAGGGCAAATTTACCTTAACCATTCTAACTTTTACTTACGAATCTAATAATGAACATTTTAAATTTCAACATTTTGAACTCATTATTAACATGTTTCACATAAGATATGAAAGCGTTCCCTGGGAAAGCTCCATTCAAAAAGTTAAGTAAACTGTACTTATTTTGTATACCAGTGAAATTTACTCAAGGTTTTCTACTTTAGGATTTATACATAATGACACACTGTAAAGATAACAAACAATCATAAATATTTACCTATACGCTTGAGCATTCATTTTAATATGTTTGAACTGAGCACAAATTTAAAATGTACTTAATATTTTCAAGTTCACGCTTTAACTTATTCAACGTAGAAAGTACTTAATCTTGTCTGCTATATTTCACTACAAAATCATTTTATTTCAATGTAGGCCTGCAGAACATAAGCAATAAATGGAATAAAGGAATTTTCTATCAATTTGGAATCAATCCCAATGAAACAAGTTTGTCTATGGAATCTCGTTTGGTCAGTAGAGGATTCTTTAAGGATTGTTGGTTGCTCCCATTCGGATTGATTATGATTATGATCTAATTCCTTTAGAAAGGTTTTTTTTTTTTTTTTTTTGTATCTCCCACCTGGGATAATGACTAGTCAAAATGACTCTGTAGATAGGCCTATCTTTCATGCTAACTAGTACTAGTCAAAATTGCATTCCAGATATCTTAAATGTGAGTTTTGACAAGTCAAAACTGTTTTGAGCCCTGTAAAGCTTGGGGCATTAAAAGATACAGCTGCCTGCTGCAGCTTCAAACCATGCTTTTGCCCCTTTTCGCACAACTGCGACGTTTTTGGTGGGCGTGGATCTGCCCAAGTAACGGTGCAGGCCACACATCAGGGGTTAAAGACAGAACAGAAGTACTGCGAGAAAGGAAAAGGAGTGTCATGCCAAAACGGTAAAAGCGTCGAGCTGGGCGATTTCCCTTCCAGTCTTTTCTTGCGCGTTGACTTTATTGATCCGCAGTGATCAGGCACATTTCCGTGCACATTAGTCCATGCGCGAATACAACGTGGACTGAGTTGTAACTTTGCATCTACAGTAGAGGTTTTATTTGAGTTGCAAATCGCAACGCACAGTCGCTGGATAATCATATCAGATTTTTTACATCAGAAAATCAACGTGCTACAATGTCACACATTGATCCAGGGCCGACAAATGACTCGGACTCGGAAAAGAAGACTGAATCAGACCGGGACAGTGCACCAGGGGACATTGAGGCCCCCCAAACGAAATTATTTGATGCCAAGGCAATCTTGTGGACTTTTGGGAAATGTCTCACCGCCTTGCTACCCATCTACCTGGCTGGTTACTATCGCATGAGCACTAGTTTGGTGGTGTTCGGGATGATGGTTTACTCAGGATGGAAGCACACTCGTGAGGCGAAGGAAGCGAGACTGAGGTCTGCAATACTCAACGATGAACAAGAATGCGTATCCTCTAAATCATTTCGAAGTAGACGAGACCTGCCGTCTTGGGTAAGAACGCAAAATGTGCATTTGGATATCTCAAAGAGAATGACTTCATACTACTAACGCAGATGCATGCAAACATACACACTCATATTCACGCTATCAGTGACATGACTAGTAGTTTCTTATAAAGCAACAGCTGAATCGCTGCGAATAACAAAAAAGATTAGGGATGTCCGAATGTGCGAACGAATTGTTCTTTTGAATCGGTTCGTTTTAATGAATCGTTCGAACCGACTCGCTCAGCGCTTGACATCACTGTGAGGGAGTAGCAAGGTCGCCGGTGATGACATGTTGTAACTGTAAACAACACAGTAGACAAGTAATAAACATCAGGATTTATACGCTGATGACTCGAAAGAATTGGCGAATCGGTTCGTTCGGGGAACTGTCCGAAAGAACCGACTCGCTTAAATGAATCAGACTCTGCGGATTTTGGAGAGAGTTTTTTTGGCCTGTTGGTGGCGCTGTATCAGTGGCATTCTCACAGCATAGTAGAAACCGCATAGATGGAAAATCCCCAACGTCCAAATCTGCCTGTTTGCTTCGTCATCCCATTAAAAAGAGTTTATTCTATATATGGTCATGTCTCCTGGCATTCATGAGGTGAAATAAGATATGAGGTTAACAACGAAATATAAAGCCACATAACTTTTTTAATCAGTTAATTTTATTCTATTTATTTTATCCGTAGGGGTGTATCTCTATTCTTTCATTTAAAACGTGTTGGCTCAAATGGCATTTGAAAAGCAGCCCTTAATAGCTTGATAGCTAAGTCAGAATGGAAGAAAAACATCTATGATACACTGAGGTGGTTGGCATATGTTCTTTGTTGTTCATCTTTAAAACCACATCCTCTTCTTAAGTTCTTTATGAATTTAAAAACCCCTTGTACACAGAGAGCGAGACACGCTTTAAAACGCATATGCCCTGTATAAGTCTGTTTTTACTCTTTCTATATAATTTCAGGTACATTTTCCAGATGTGGAGAAGGTTGAATGGCTGAACAAGGTAAATCCATCAAAATTATGATTTATTGAGATGCTATATGTAAAATCAAACCTGTAATCCCATCTTTTGCCCATCCATGACTTTCCATACTGCCCCGCCCTTCATAAAACCCCTCCCTTATGTCACAGCAGATGGTGGTGCCCACCCACACACATGGTGAAGAAAAGCCTTGAGTGATACTATTATGTTGGCTTGACAAAGCCAAAATACTGTTAAAATATTCTACGGACTTTGTAAACCAAGACAAAATATCAATTGCAACTCCTCCCACAGCTTTCAAGCTACATCTACCAAACTTGGCACAGACCTTCAGATTGTTCTGACTCGCGTCGATGTATCTTTTCTAACTGATCGGAATGATGGTTTTCACTCAGCTATCAAAAATTCGAAAAACCCCATAGACTTACATTGATAGAATGTCCAAACGGGCCAATGGAATGCTCGTTAATTCAAACTCAAACTGTGAAAACAAAATCAAATGTAAATAAACACACACAAGGCCTGCCATATCATGGCTTTAGGTTACAATATAAAATCTATCTATGGCAAAAATTAAGTGTGTGAACCCCTTGGAATTAGCTGGTTTTCTGCATTAATTGCTCATAAAATGTGATCTCATCTTCATTAAAGTCACAAGTATAGACAGAGCACAATGTGCTTAAGCTAACAACCCACAAACAATTATAATATGTCATGACTTTATTGAACACATCTCATTAAACATTAACAGTGCTGTGGAAAAAGTAAGTGAATCCCTTGGCTAAAGATGACAAAAAAAAAGCTAATTAGAGTCAGGAGTTGGCAAACCTGGCATCCAATTAATAAAACGAGATTGGAGGTGTGGGTTAGAGCTACTTTCACTTATAAAAAGCACTTAAATATTTTGAGTTTGCTATTCACAAGAAGCATCTGCTGACGTGGACCATGCCTTGCAAAAAAGAGATTTCAGAAGACCTACGATCACAAATTGTTGAAGAGTGATCTTGAAGAGCTTAGATATTCATCTGTCCACAGTTAGACAAATCTTCTATAAATGGAGATGACTTAGTACTAGTGGTCGACCGATATGGGTTTTTTAATGGCCGATGTGATATCCAGAGAGCAGGGTGGCCAATAGGCCGATACAATGCCGAAATATCACACAAGTTAATATAGTAAATAACATAAACAAAAAATTGCTAAAAAACAAACAAACTCTTATTTAGCACTATATTTACTCAATTTCACACAAAATTTTGAAAAAAGAATCTAAAAAATTATATTGTATTTTAAATGGTAGATAGCAGTTTCTTCTGATTTCTGATTAGTCATCGAATTTTAGTAATTTATTTGCACATGAAGAAATTGTTAATATATTAAGAAGAAGGAAATAACAGTACACACAGTAGTCCAACAACCATGGATTGCATGTCCATGTTAGCAATCGCATTTACTCCAAAAATACAGAATCAAACCAATTGTACATTGTGGCAGTGGGGGCATGGTCGTCAAGCGTTCATCCGAAGAGGGAGACAGTGGTAAGGGTGCATACACCTGAGCCAGATAATGACTAACACCTGTTTCCAATTGAGGCGTGGTATTCCGCTGCTGAAGCCGGCCCCCATTCGCGGGGGTTTGTCCCCCTCCCGGCGACTTCAGTGCCTCACTGCTCTCCCCCTCAGGTTGATGTGCCCGCCGACGCAGGTGCAGGCGTAGCACCTGGGCCAGCTTGCTGGAGTTGCGGGGATCCGGGGCACTTCGGGGATGGGCACTGCCCTGTGATGGAGCTGGGAACTGTGGTCTGGATCCCCGACACTCCACGGGCTGCCCCCGATTGGGTTGGAGCGTACAGGATACCGGTAAGTGACAAGGGGAGTACTCGTCAAGCCTTGGTGGACACAGGTTGCAACCAGACCTCTATCCACCAATGCTTGGTTCAACATGAGGCATTAGGTACAACCAAAAGGGTGAGGGTGAAGTGTGTGCATGGGGATATTCACAACTACCCTGTAGAGACCCTCATTATTACATTTTGGGGAACAAAACATAGAGTGGAGGCGGCGGTTAGTTCCCGCCTCACCTATCCGCTAATTCTGGGAACTAATTGACCCGAGTTAAAAAATCTGTTGAAGGGAATATGTGTGGATGGGTCCTGCAAGAAGGCTGTTAGATGTGAAATGTGCGATGCTTAGGCAGGGGAGGCAGAGCCGGGGCCATCTTCGTCAGCTCCACGTCAGCATGACATGAGGGAGGGGGAGGCTTCAGCCCCTCCCGCCATTCGGGGATTCCCCGAAAGGGATTTCCCTCTAGAGCAGTCGAGAGACGAGACCCTCAGGCATGCCCTTGAGCAAGTGAATGTCATTGATGGTCAACGTCACCAGCCAAACGTCGCACTTTCATATCCTTATTTTGCGCTAATAAAAGAGTGGTTGTATCGGGTGACGCAGGACGCCCAAACAAAAGGATACAAACCAGCCCACAAGAACATTGTGGGCTGTTAATACCACAGAGCCACCGGGAAATGTTATTCCAGGCGGCTCACTATAATCCGATGGCGGGTCACTTAGGGGAGATGAAAATACTGAACCGATTAATGGCCCGTTTTTATTGGCCGGGCATTTGAGGGGATGTCCGCAGGTGGTGTGTGGCATTCCATGAATGTCAGCTGGTTAATCCACCGGCAACCCCAAGAGTATCATTGCGCCCCCTTCCACTGATCAAGGTCCCCTTTCGAAATAATTGGCATGGACCTCGTCGGGCCAATAGAGTGGTCAGCACGTGGACACCGCTTTGTATTAGTGCTGGTGGACTATGCAATGCGATATCCAGAAGCAGTGCCTCTGCGCAACATCTCAGCACGCAGTATTGCGGAGGCACTCTTCAAAATGATCTCCCGGGTGGGGATTCTGAAAGAAATCCTCACTGATCAGGGCACTACATTTATGTCACGGGCACTCCGCGAGCTTTATGAATTGTTAGGTATTAAGTTGATCCGCACCAGTGTTTACCATCCACAAATGGATGGGTTGGTGGAGCAATTTAATAAAACCCTAAAAAATATGATTCGTAAGTTTATGCAAGAGGATGCTAGAAATTGGGATAAATGGCTCGATCCCCTGTTATTCGCAGTGCAAAATGTCCTGCAAGCCTCCACAGGGTTTTCCCCATTCGAGCTGCTGTATGGGTGGCACCCGCGCGGCATGCTCGATGTCAAACGGGAAGCTTGGGAGGAGGGTCCTTCAAACAGTAAAAACGAAATTCTATACGTTCTTGATCTTAGAGCAAAACTCCACACTTTGGGGCAACTAACACAGGAGAATTTGCTCCAAGCTCAGGAACGTCAAAGCCGACTGTATAACAGGGGAACATGGCTACAGGAATTTGCACTGGGAGACAAAGTGCTTGTATTAACACATCAAGCTCCAAATTACTCGCTAAGTGGAAGGGCCCTTTGAGGTCACACGACGAGTGGCGGATCTCGATTATGAGGTGAAACAAACCGATAGAGGGGGCGCACGTCAAATATACCACCTCAACCTCCTGAAATTATGGAGGGAGGCGGTCCCTGTAACGTTGGCTATGGTGGTTCCGGAGAGGGCAGAGCTCAGACCGGAGGTGATCTCAAAGCCCAATCATATCACCCCGGTCACTTGTGGAGACCACCTCTCACCCTATCAAGTCACAGAGGGGTGGCGAAGATGCAGAAAGAATTTGCAGATGTGTTTTCTCCTCTGCTGGGTCGTACAAACCTCATACAGCACCATATTGAGACCAAGCCGGGGGTAGTGTTACATAGCCATCCCTACCGACTACCCGAGCACAAGAAAAAAGTGGTCCGGGAGGAATTAGACGCAATGCTCGAAATGGGAGTAATAGAGGAATCCCACAGCGATTGGTCCAGCCCAGTTGATCTGGTTCCTAAGAGTGACGGGTCTGGTACGGCTCTGTGTGGATTATAGAAAAGTCAACGTGGTGTCTAAATTTGACGCATACCCAATGCCTCGTATTGATGAGTTGCTCGATCGGTTGGGCACTGCTCGGTTTTATTCGACACTGGATTTGACAAGTGTTATTGGCAGATCCCCTTGACACCAATATCCTGTGAAAAAAAACAGCCTTCTCCACACCGTTTGGATAACACCAATTCGTGACGCTTCAGTTTGGTTTGTTTGGGGCCCCCGGCTACATTTCAGCATCCTCATGGACCGAATCCTCAGACCGCATTCGGCTTATGCCGCTGCCTATCTAGACGATATCATAATTTACAGTAATGATTGGCAGCAGCACATGCAGCATCTGAGGGCGGTTCTGAGATCGCTGCGACAGGCGGGACTCACAGCAAACCCCAAGAAGTGCATAATTGGATGGGTGGAGGTACGGTATCTGGGGTTCCACTTGGGCCATGGGCAGGTGCGTCCCCAAATTGATAAAACTGTGGCGATTGCGACTTGCCCGAGACCCAAGACCAAAAAGGGGTGAGACATTTCCTGGGGCAGGCTGGCTATTATTGGAGGTTTGTGCCTAATTATTTGGATGTCACCAGCCCGCTGACTGATCTCACTAAAAAGGTAGCTCCAGACCCGGTCCAGTGGACGGAGCAGTGTCAACAGGCATTTACGCAAGTTAAAGCTGCACTTTGTGGGGGGCCGCTTTTACATTCACCCGATTTCTCTGTCCCTTTTGTGATACAGACGGACACTTCAGACAGAGGGCTGGGGCAGTACTCTCGCAGGTGGTGGAGGGGGAGGAGCACCCGGTGCTGAACATTAGTTGCAAGCTTTCGCTGAGGGAGACTAAGTACAGCTCCGTTGAAAAGGAGTGTCTTGCCATCAAGTGGGCAAGACAAAACTCTCTGCTCAGATCATGCCCCACTCCAATGGTTCCACCGCATGTAAGATACCAACGCACGGCTCACCCGTTGGTATCTGGCTCTTCAGCCGTTTAAGTTCAAGGTGGTCCGCAGACCGGGAGCGCAGATGGCTGTTGCCGACTTCCTTTCCAGAAATGGGGGGGGGAGTGGTGGACAAGCGGTGGACAAGCCAGATGTCTCCCCGGCCTGAGTCGGGCGGTGGGGATATGTAGCAGCGGGGGCGTGGTCGAGCATTCATCCGGAGAGGGAGAAAGCGGTAAGGGTGCATACACCTGTGCCAGATAATGACTAACACCTGTTTCCAATTGCAGTGAGCTTGGGGAGAGCGGTATAAAAGAGTGACCATGCCAGAAACGAGAGAGAGAGCTACTGGTCTGAAAGAGACTGTGTGTCTACCCAGAGACTGAATGTGTTTATGTGTAGCTGAAAAGCCATTTAAGTTTGTTTATTATTAAAGTCATATCTTTGAGTTGAGAAACCCTGTTCCCTGTGTTCTCCTTGCCCTCCCAAACCTGAGTCTTACAAACATACAGTGATGGTGAATAAGACATTTACTTATAGCACACGTGAAGAGCTTTTACCTTGAAATCTTTTCACCTGTCAATCAACTTGAGAATGCGCAAGCACCTTAGCTATAAAAGCTGGGAAAATTGTGTTTTTTAGCGTAATCTGAGGTAAAGAAGCACCATTTATGATAACAGTGTTGTCAGATTTTACTGCTGACTTGAAATATGTACTTTGGTCGAAATCTTGACCAACTGTTTTGGAGATTTCGGTCTTTCCCCATTCAAGTAGATAGGAGCTGCACTGTCATGAGCATTCCAAACATTCCAAACTTACTAGAAAGACTTTGGTTGCACTCATGCTCTCGTGTGGATCCAGCGAGCAGCAGCAATCTCCTGAATAGCATGAATCACCTGCTTGGATTGTGACCACTGACCATCATGATTTGTAAATCAGAGGAACTTTTGATCCTGATCCTGAAGTTTCAGAGGAAGATATAAGATGATAGAAGCTTTATTGATATTTGCCTTTTATCATTAGAAAAGGAAGTTAAAAGTGACAGGGAACTGCTGAGGAGAGGCTGTTAGAATCAATAAATGAGCGCTCCACAGGATGCTGGATCTGCTCAAGTTTTGTGAGGTTTATTTATTACATCTTTTTAAACGAGATATGTGCATATTAGCAGACAGTATATATGATATTATTTTTATTGATATTTGCCTTTTTATCATTAGACAAGACAGTTAAAAGTTACAGGGAATTGTTGAGGTGAGAGAGGGAGAATGAAACAGACGAGCAACATTATGAGCTCAAACGCATTTGCCGGCTCTAAAATGTGGACAGTTTAAATTACACTGTGTTGCACACTGGACTATTATTGTAGTAACACGATGCACGTAACAACAAAACAAACTGTGACTGGCCATTTACATGTCTCAGTCGCTTCACATGCAAGCAGGTGATTTTCGGCGCCCTCAAGAAAAAAATCGGCCAAACAGGAAAATTTATTGGCAGATGCCGCTAATGAAAAAAGTCAGAATATTGACCGATTTATCGGCCTCGGCGATATATCGATCAACCACTACTTAGTACTGTGGCTACTCTCCCTAGAAGTGGCCATCCAGCTAAGATGACTCAAAGGGCACACCACAGAATGCTCAATGAGGTAAAAAAGGACAATGACCCTAAACATTGAATTTTGAATGGCTTAAAAAAAAAAAAAGAAAATCCACCTTTTGGAGTGGCCCAGTCAGAGTCCAGACCTTAACCCAATAGAGATGCCGTGGAATGACCTCAAGAGAGCCGTTCACACCAGACATCCTAAGAATATGGCTGAGCTGAAGCAGTTCTGTAAGGAACAATGGTCCAAAATCCCTTCTGAACGTTGTGCATGTCTAATTCACAGCTACCGGAAACACTTTGTTGAGGTTAATGCTGCCAAAGGAGGATCGGCCAGTTATTAAATCCAAGGTTTCCTTTACTTTTTCCACAGCACTGTGAATATTTAATGAGATGTGTTCAATAAAGACATGAAAGATTATAATTATTTGTGTGTTGTTAGCTTCAGCACATGGCGCTTTGTGTATACTTGTGACTTGAGATCACATTTTATGAGCAATTAATGCAGAAAAACAGCTAATTCCAAAGGGATCACATATTTGTTCTTACCACTGTATATTTCTAGGTTCCTGACTATCTATCTATCTATCTATCTATCGTCTCTTTTTAAAACTTTCAGTCAAAGGCTTTGTCAAGCCAACATCAAAGTTTGTCTAGTTACACATTGAAAAACTTAGACTCATTCACAGTCTGTTTCCACTATTTTAAAAGCTCATAATTCATGCATGTTAATCAATATCTGTCCCTTATCTTTGAATTATTTTTTGCCAGTATGTTTATGTTTTTCCAGGAATTTTGAACTTTAAAATCGTTAGCTTCTGTAACCTGGTAGTCTTCTGTTTGCTTTTTAGGAGAGTCTAGAAATGGCTCACTGCAAAGCACCCTGTAAACCAGTCTTTATTTACATGCACTCTGGAGTGATTTACACAGAAGTCCGGTTCATTTTTCACCCTGGAAAAATGAAGGAGAACAAAATTATTTTCAGAATCATGAAGATTTTGTATTGTGACATTTTTTTCATTACAATTAAGCACATTTTACACCCTTCCCCTAATTATCATTGCAAAAATGCTATATTATTTACATTATTAAGTATTTATACATCATGGTAGTATTTGTTATGGAATGTAATTCATGAACAGTTAGTGTTACAGTAATTTTACCTTTACATACAATGTTGCAGCAGTTGAATAAAAATGAGATTTTTGCTAATTACATTAATAAGCATTAGGTTGGGAAGTGTGCAAAAAGTCTCAGTGGTCCCAAAATAGGCAAAAACAATTTAATACAAAATCTCTGTTTTATTTTTTTATTTTATATTTATTTTTATTATTTTGCTTTTTGGGTGAATTATGACTTGAACATTACTTTGAGAGAATCACCCTCTGTGTTTTTGGTTTGTTTTGGTTTTGTTTTTGTTCAGAGAATGGTAGTACTATGACTGTAATAACAGTGTAACCCATCGTGAGACACCCATATATTCAGGCCTGAAGTTCTTTATCAGTGACTCACAAGGCAGACATTTCACGCTGGCAGTTATCCCAGCCAAGCCGAAAATGCAGAGACTGTACCTTTGTCTTACCCAGCATCATGTGTTTTATGGTTGACCCAAAATCCTATTTAAGAAATGCCATAGCTTCTGTTATCAGCTCTAAAATGATGCAAACAACAACAGCAGGTCTCTATAGTAACAAGGCAAACACAAATGGCACAGTGTAAACAGCTGTAGGAGGAGCAGAGAATAGGCATGGGTGAAAGTAAGGAACTAGGTTAGATCTGTGTTTATATAGTCCCCCAAACTCACATATAACATGACAGGACACATAAAAAATGCTCTTTATCTACTATATCTATATTTTACTTAGAGAAAATGACCAAAAAGTGCCATCATATGACAGTTATTCTGTTGTTTCGATATGGAACCATGGTAATACCATGGTATTCTTTAAAGTACCTTGGAATATTATATATAACAAAGTACTAAAAGTAACCAAATAATGTCTGATATTTCAGAGAACAAACCTCTGTATACATAAAGAGCAACTTTCATTCCCAAATTGTTAGTCAACATGAAATCAGAATTGACCCTGTTTACTTTCTTAAAGCTGCACTACATAATTTTGTGCTCTCTAGTGACAGCTGTGGTGGAAAGTTAAAATTGCAAGTAATTTGCGGAAGAACACATTACGTCAGTCGTGTTTCAGCACTGCTCTTCTGGCAGATGAATCTCATGATTTGAGCTTACCTGGACACTGCCTGTGTGTGATCATGAGATATTCCGAGATATTCTGAGCCGGAGTCATAACGTGCTATTTTCATGTTGATCTTATGTTATACAATTAAACATTTAAAATGGAAATATTACTTGCTTTGATGAAGATAAAAAACACTCCTATTTACATATTTTGAATGAATGAATTTTTCACTTATAGTGCTTTTCTGACAATACTCAAAGCGCTTTTACATAGAGAACAGGGGACTCAATCACCTACCAGTATATTTTAATATGATTTTTCAACTTTTTATCTACTATTAATGCTTGTATTGTACTACACTTATCAATTTAAGAGTTGAAACTTGCAATATGGCTGATACGAGTTCAATATAAGACTATTATTTTTAGATTATATTGTACTTGCCTCAGTTGATAATGCAAGTGAACCGTAATACTACAATAGTATATTCTATTTTAAAACATAAGATGAGGATTCAATAATGATGGGGATAAAATATACTTTATTGACCATGAAAATAATATGCTTAAATATGCATTATATTTCAAGTATCTGCCATTTAGAGACCACTTTTTACAATTCAGTCAATTCCCAGTGGATAAAATCAAGTCCCTCCATCACATTATGACAATAAAATGGGTTACAAACACTGTTTAGCAGGTTTTGTAGACAATAAGGAAACACAACATGGCAACGAATGAAGGCAGAATCATCTTAACACAAAGTTATTTTTTGATTAATCACAGGAGCATAAGCTCATCTTCATATCACAGCAACAGGACTCACTTCCTTCTAATTTTCAGGTTATCCAGCAGGCCTGGCCATTTATTGGTCAATATTTGGAGAAGTTGCTCACAGAAACCATTGCTCCATCAATCCGTGGCTCCAGCCCTCATCTACAGACGCTCAGCTTCACGAAGATAGACTTTGGTGACAAGGTCATACAAAGACACTCACACACTGCTAGTGCACACACTGCTTAGGCTCTTAACCTCTACACTAAATTTCAGTAGATTGGTTCTAAAAAGTGTTAGAACCAGTGAAGCATTCTGTTAGAATAAACGTTCTTGTGAAAACATCTGATGTCGAGGTTGATAATATTAACAAAAACGTCTATTCAAAGAATAAAAATGCTGTCATTATTTACTCACACTAATGTTGTTCCAAACCTGTATGCTATTGTTTTGTTTGTTTTTTCCCTGTGGAACACACTAGGGGAATTTTGACAAATCTTTACATAGATCTTTTCTGACAATTAATAGTGACCACAAGCTATCAAGCTCCAAAAAAGGAGGGAAAAAAGCGCTATTAAAGCTCCAGCTGCAGCGGATTATCAGGGAATAATGACTTAACCCTTCCTTGGTCTTGGCAGTCAAGTAACACTTTCACTTTCAAATTGACCCAACATGTTAAATCACAGTTAAACAGTCACAATTTGCACATTTTCTCCCCAGAAACTGTTTTATCAGTTTTTATATTCAATAAAAATTGTATATACAGTAAATGCTCCATATTTACATTAGAATATACAGTATGTTTGTACAGTATGCATTTATGTATGTATCTATGTTTGTGTGTGTGTTTACAATTATGAGTATGACTGTACTCCTAACATTTTGGACTGCTCTACCATTTTACATCTTTCTTTCATGTTTTTATTATGAACCGGGTCAAATTGACCCGTGAGTACTTCTTAGGTACTTTTTTATAGCGTTGTTTATAAATGCATGAAATTTATAATTATAACATTGTCAGATCCAAATCACCTCTTTCATCCTTTTCACACCCTTCTAGGATGAAAAGTTAAGTTGATGTGTATTAGTGTTAAAAGTTCAAATGGGTCAAATTGACCCGTAAGTCCATTCAGGGGTCAAAATTCAGTCTGTCAAATGGCTTCAGAAGACTGAATATAGTGCACAAGTTGTATCAACTACTTTTTATGATGCTTTTATGATGCTTTTTGTCCTTTGGGTTTGGAACAATATGAGAGTGAGTAAATAAAAACCAAATTTTTTTAGGTGAACTTTTCCTTTAAGGCAAGATCAAGGCAGAACTAGAATAGCCACATACAGTCTTGGTAACTAAAAAAGATTCAGCTCATTGAACACACGTTGATCTTTTGTGAAAACCTGCCCCTGACCTGACTCATGAAAAATACCTTTGTCCTAAGAACACATTTAAACATTTCAGTAGAAATCTGCCTTCATAATATAGTTGACTCTTGTCTAAATGTATGCCACTGTAGGTTGATTATGTTCACTTGTTTACCCAAGAGCTAAAACGAAAATACGATGATAGTGAAAACTTACTTTAGATGGTAGAATTCACTAAATATATTCTAATTTAAGAGGGTTTTATACTAGGTGTTTGAAACCAACATACAAAACCTTTGTTAGAGAAAACACATATTTGCACAATTGGACTTTTGACTCCAAATCTAACTGTTACATATATATAGATTGCCCTTGAGACAACTGCCCCTTGTGGCAAATAGCCCCAGTCTCCCCTATATTACATAAACTGTTAACAGGGTTGGGGAGTAACGGAACACATGTAACGGGATTACGTATTTAAAAAACAAAATATAAGTAACTGTATTCCACTACAGTTACAATTTAAATCATTGGTAATTAGAATACAGTTACATTCAAAAATTATTTTGATTACTGAAGAGATTACTTTGCATTTTATTGTCATTTGTTCCATTTAATATTTAGTCTATTCAGTTGGAAAACATTTATACATATAAATGATGTGATCCAAAGTGCATTTGAACAGCGGTGAAACACTTTCTTATGATGTGTTACATTCATACGAGCAGACAGAGAAGTAAGTTTGAAGTAAGTTTGGAGCAGAAGAAATAGAAATAAACCTTGTGTAAATTGTCAGCTTTACGATAATCTAAAATGCTATTTCTAGCCATTTTACATGCACGTTACCAGGCACGATCATATTTTTTATAAAGAAAATCCATGTTAGATCATATTTTTTTTTCTCTTGTAAGACCTTTAATAATATTCTTGATAATAATTTTTGTATTGTTTTTCTGTAAAAATATCTACAAATCCTTAAAACAAGATCAATTTGATTGATCTTGTTTTAGAAACAACACTGCATATGATATTTAGGTTTTTCAGAGAATGTATTTTTAACGTGTATTTTGTCTTATTGTACTGGCAGAGTTTTTATAGTCAAAACACGTGAAAAAAATCTACCA
The DNA here is from genome assembly GCF_019703515.2 of Myxocyprinus asiaticus. Classification (NCBI taxonomy): domain Eukaryota; kingdom Metazoa; phylum Chordata; class Actinopteri; order Cypriniformes; family Catostomidae; genus Myxocyprinus; species Myxocyprinus asiaticus. The sequence goes on from NC_059352.1 coordinate 6,311,913, forward strand.
GTGCTGAAGAAGTAATCCAAAGTATTTAGAATACATTACTGACCTTGAGTAATCTAACAGAATATGTTAAAAATTACATTTCTCAATATGTATTCTATAATCTGTAGTGGAATACATATCAAAAGTTCCCAACCCTGACTGTTACTGTCGTGCAGTATTGTAGAACCTTGATAGCTAGCTAATAAGGTCAAAAAAGCATTGACTGGTTTGCCAGATGCTATGGTCTTGCACATTTTTATGCTTGATGGAATCTCTTTGGTTACTACAACAGAACTTTTGTGTTTGTATTTCACAGGCTATGAAGGTAGTAGGAGTGAAGACTCATTCAGAAAACCAAAAAGGTCAAATTCTGCTTGACGTTTACATCAGGTGACTTATAAATCTATTTACATTTTTACAAATTTATTTCATTTAAGATTCTCATCAATTTTTAAAAAAAAAATTTTTTATTCCCAATTCTCCCAATTTGGAATGCCCAATTCCCACTACTTAGTAGGTCCTCGTGGTGGCGCGGTTACTCACCTCAATCTGGGTGACGGAGGACAAGTCTCAGTTGCCTCCGCTTCTGAGACCGTCAATCTGCACATCTTATCACGTGGCTCGTTGTGCATGACACCGCGGAGACTCACAGCATGTGGAGGCTCATGCTACTCTCCACAATCCACACACAACTTACCACACACCTCATTGAGAGCGAGAACCCCTAATTGCGACCACAAGGGTTTACCCCATGTGACTCTACCCTCCCTAGCAACCGGGCCAATTTGGTTGCTTAGGAGACCTGGCTGGAGTCACTCAGCACACCCTGGATTCAAACTCACGACTCCAGGGTTGGTAGTCAGCGTCAATACTCGCTGAGCTACCCAGGCCCCGATTCTCATCAATATTGACTTGAACAACATGAGGGCCTATAATGAGTGTACTGCCTATAGTGAACACTCTGAAAAGAAGGAGTGCTCCAAAAGCCCTCTGTTCTCAGTATTGTGTCTGTATTTCACAAACCAACAAAACAAATCTAGACAAACAAAATTAATCTGAAGCCAGATATATATATATATATATATATATATATATATATATATATATATATGTTTTTTTAATTACCCCATAAAATCAAAGTTGTGTGGCATTTGGTCCATGTCTGTTAGCTTTGAGGTGCAAAAGTACTTCAACAAGTTGACAAAAGAAACTTTTAGTAGATATACACGTTTAAAATGTACAGTCTTTCTCTTCCGAGAAAATGAACCAAAAATATTGATGACTCATCTTACAATTTTTTCTCCAATAAAATTATCTCCTTCTAAACATTCGTGGTTTTGCTGGGCTATAACATAAAATAAAGGCTATTTGCTATTTAATAAAAAGGACAAGGCCTTCAATATGTCCCATGCCAACTTTCTGTTTCAATAGGAAATACATCAATACAGTAAAGAAAATTGCATTCGTCAACCCATTTTACAGAATTTTTAAACATGTGACGTCAAGTGAATGAATTATATATATTATTGTTTTGGGACAAATTCAGCTGAATCATTGAAAGTCCTTAAGATATGTTGTTTTTTTGTGTGTTGTTGAGATATTGAGATTGAGTCTGTTTCCTCTTTGTCTTTCCAGTTACGTGGGGAATGCTGAGATAAATGTGGAAGTGAAACGGTATTTCTGCAAAGCTGGTGTGAAGGGAATACAGGTGGGTTTAGGTGTCTGTCAGGGTGAGTTTAGGATAACATACAGTCAGCCGGTCGTTATTGCAAAATAAACCCAGACATGGTGTAGGACCCCGACATGAAGATACAGGTCTTGTATCACCCTGAAAGGGGTTTATTTTGTGACATTGACTGGCTGACTGTACGTCATCGTGCTTATTACATGGCTACTTACTAAATGAATAATTATTAATACCAAATAAATAAATAAATAATTGAATTAATTACGTTATTATGTGAAAAGAAAGAGACCGCTTAGTCTCCAATAACAGCTGAATTTAACCTCCGGTTTGCGTGAACTTCTGTTGGTGTTTATATTACGAAAATAACAGTGTGACTGCTCATTATCCCAGCTATTACAAGCCGAGGTGCCAAATAAATAATTAATTTGATATGATTTGAGTTGAAATTAAGTTATTATGTGAGAAGAAAGAGAACGCGTAGTCTCAAGAAACACCTGAATTCAACCTCCGGTTTGCGTCAAAGTTATTGAAGATGTTTATATTGTGAAAATGACCGTTTGACTGCTCATTATCCTGCTTATTACACAACGAGTTACCAAATAAACAGTTAAATAGACATGAAATAATCTGAGATGAAATTACGTTGTTATGTGAGAAGAGACTGGCGTAGTCTCCAGAAACAGCTGAATTCAATCTCTGATTTCCACCGAAGTTCTCTTGAGATGTTTATATTGCGTTAAATTACCACCTGACTTCCCATTATCCCGCTTATTATACGATGAGTTGCCAAATAAATAATTAAATAGACATGAAATGCTTTGTGTTGAAATTGTTTTATCATGTGAGAAGAGACAGCAGAGTCTCTAGAAATAAATAAATAAATAAATGGATTTGAAATATTGATTTGCGTTCAAATTAGAGATTGCAGAGTGATACGAGTAGCAGGATAGATGGCTCATAATACCTGGATGACCCATGAAATATCACTATATCCCAAGATGTACAGTCGATATTTAGAAATATTTGACTGCTGTATGGCGCAATTGACCAATCAGAATAGAGTATTCCAGAGAGCCGTGAAAAATACAGTAGAACTGATAGACAGTCCTGCTAAGAAATGAAATTATATGAATATTTCTATTTCTCAATCTCACAGCTCCATGGAATGATGCGTGTGATTTTGGAGCCTTTGATTGGAAATGTCCCGATCGTGGGCGCTGTGACCATGTTCTTTATTCAAAGGCCAGTAAGTATCTCAAACCATATTCTACACTCATTAAAATAAAGTTTCTTAAGGTTCTGCACCTTAAGTTCAGCAAAGAACAATATATACAGTTGTGCTCAAAAGTTTGCATACCCTGGCAGAAATTGTGAAATTTTGGCATGATTTAGAAAATATTACTGATCATGTCTTTTATTTAAGGATAGTGATCATATGAAGCCATTTATCATCACATAGTTGTTTGGCTCCTTTGTAAATCATAATGGTAACAGAAATCACCCAAATGGCCCTGATCAAATGTTTACATACCCTTGAATGTTTGGCCGTGTTACAGACACACAAGGTGACACACAGGTTTAAATGGCAATTAAAGGTTAATTTCCCACACCTGTGGCTTTTAAAATTGCAGTTAGTGTCTGTGTATAAATAGTCAATGAGTTTGTTAGCTCTCACGTGGATGCACGGAGCAGGCTAGATACTGAGCCTTGGGGAGCAGAAAAGAACTGTCAAAAGACCTGCGTAACAAGGTAATGGAACTTTATAAAGAGGAAAAGGATATAAAAAGATATCCAAAGCCTTGAAAATGCCAGTCAGTACTGTTCAATCACTTATTAAGAAGTGGAAAATTTGGGGATCTCTTGATACCAAGCCAAGGTCAGGTAGACCAAGAAAGATTTCAGCCAAAACTGCCAGAAGAATTGTTCGGGATACAAAGAAAAACCCACAGGTAACCTCAGGAGAAACACAGGCTGCTCTGGAAAAAGACAGTGTGGTTGTTTCAAGGAGCATGATACTTGTTGACCCCTCTCCAAACATAGCACTTATGGTTGTGACCATAAAGCTCTATTTTGGTCTCGTCACTCCAAGTTACAGTGTGCCAGAAGCTGTGAGGCGTGTCAAGGTGTTGTCGGGCATATTGTAACCGGGCTTTTTTGTGGCATTGGCTTCTGTACCCTTGTGTGTCTGTAACAAGGCCATACATTCAAGGGTATGTAAACTTTTGATCAGGGCCATTTGGGTGATTTCTGTTATCATTATAATTTAAAAAGGAGCCAAACAACTATGTGATAATAAATGGCTTCATATGATCACCATCCTTAAATAAACACAGTTTTTTTGCATGATCAGTCATATTTTCAAAATCAATGCCAAAATTTCACAATTTCTGCCAGGGTATGCAAACTTTTGAGCACAACTGTGTATATTTTTAAAGGCACTTAATGAACTTAATAAAGTTGCTAAATAAAATAATATTTAAAGAAAATTTGTGTGCTTAATCTTTTTATTATGTAGTAATAATAAGCAATAATTTGTTTTCAGCTAAAAGCGATGGATGAAACCTTTACTTAAAAGCTTTTTGAGAACGTTTATTTTAAAGAGTGTACTGAAGTAAACTCTTTAGTAGTGAACAAATAAAGATATTTGTTTTATTTTAATCATGTTATGCTTTGCCTCTTGTCCTTTCTCCATCCACTCTCTTCTTCCTCGTTAGACACTGAACATTAATTGGACGGGTTTGACCAACTTGCTGGACATTCCAGGACTCAAGTGAGTTACAGTCATTAGAGATACACAAAACTCTTTTATTCAGTTCATTAACAGCCTGTCTCACTGTGATTCTCTGTTTTTGTGTGTTAGTATGATGTCAGATACTATGATCATGGATGCGATTGCCTCATTCCTGGTGTTGCCCAATCGTCTCACTGTTCCTCTTGTGCCAGACCTGCAAGTGGCACAACTGCGCTGCCCTCTGCCCAGGGTATTACACACACACACACACACACACACACAAACACACACACACATTTTCTGTCATGGTGGAGACTTTCAATAAGCTTACCCTACCTCTAAACCTAACACTTTGCACTTTTAGATTTTTATTAAGACATTAGTTAATTTATAGTTAGTATAATATAGTATTTTAGTTTTAGTTTTATTAAGACGTTATTTTATTTTATTTTATTTTAGTATGCCATTTTTCTTTCTTTCTTTCTTTCTTTCTTTCTTTCTTTCTTTCTTTCTTCCTTCCTTCCTTCCTTCCTTCCTTCCTTCCTGTGAAATTCCACACGTGTTAAGTTTGTTAGCTCAGAGTCTTTCTGACAAACAGGAAGAGCTTGCACACAGTGACAAAAGGCTTTTTGATCATTTAGAAGTCATCAGGTAGTTGTTTGACACTGACTTGTAGTCTTTACAAATTTAGTTTAAAACACACATGTCAAGTTCATAGAAATGTAATCTTTGTGTCTAATTTGGTTTCATACATTTTTTATAAACATTTATAAATTTCAGTTGTCATGTGGTGTAACCATGAAGTAAAAGGTATTGAAAAACTTTCCATGCACCATGAATACGTATGCATTTAAATGATTTAATCATTCATTTCAATAGTAATCAAAGTTTTTAAACATATTTTTCAAGGTCAAAAATATTTTTTACAAATATCATGAATTTTGATATCTAGTTTTCGGAGTTTCTCCATATGATCTGAACAAAATGAGCCTTTTCATAAAAATGTCAAAACAAAACTTCACACACAATCAGTAAGGTTTGGGTGTGTGTGTGTGTGCGTGTGTGTGTGGGCGGGTTTGGGTGTGTGTGTGTGTCATGACATGTTGGTAACGCCATCTGACTTTGATTTGATTTGGTGGACAAAAGTTTTTCAAATATTCATCATATTTTAAAACAAAATGGTTTCACTGCTTTTTTTAAAAGAAATAATAATAAAAGATTATTTGTGTGTGTGTGTGTGGGCGGGTTTGGGTGTGTGTGTGTGTGGGCGGGTTTGGGTGTGTGTCGGCGGGTTTGGGTGTGTGTGTGTGTGTGTGTGTGTGGGCAGGTTTGGATGTGTGTGTGTGTGTGTGTGTGTGTGTGTGTGTGTGGGCGGGTTTGGGTGTGTGTGTGAGTGGGCGGGTTTGAATGTGTGTGTGTGTGTGTGTGGGCAGGTTTGGGTGTGTGTGTGTGGGTGGGTTTGAGTGTGTGTGTGTGTGTGTGTGTGTGTGGGTGGGTTTGGATGTGTGTGTGGGTGGGCTTGGATGTGTGTGTGTGTGTGTGTGTGTGTGTGGGCGGGTTTGGGTGTGTGTGTGAGTGGGCGGGTTTGGATGTGTGTGTGTGTGTGGGTGGGTTTGGGTGTGTGTGTGTGTGTGTGTGTGGGTGGGTGGGTTTGAGTGTGTGTGTGTCATGACATGTTGGTAACGCCATCTGACTTTGATTTGATTTGGTTGACAAAAGTTTTTCAAATATTCATCATATTTTAAAACAAAATGGTTTCACTGCTTTTTTTAAAATAAATAATAATAAAAGATTATTTGCTCTACTCATTGCAATAATTCTTTTTTCAAGAATTTCAGCTTTAAATGAGACTTTTGTTTTTTGATTTATCTCCGGACAGTTACACCTCATGACATTTTTAACTTTTAAGCCCCAGAAAAAAAAATATCAAAATGATTTTGAACTCAGAAATTGAAAACTTTTTCATCATAGAAGTGGTGTAGTCAAATAACTGTTTTGTGTAAATTGTATTTTTAATGTATTTTTGAATAACATAATGATCCTCACTTGTCACTGACCCGTAAACCAAAAAAAGTTCTGTAATTTTTGATTGTACCTCACGCACCTTGTGTTTGCCCTCTTGATGGCCTATAAATAACAAATGCAGGATTGTGTGCCTGTTCATTCAGTTTGGGTGCACTTCTAATGTGTCTTTCTTTATTTCTCTCTCATCCTCTATAAGGGAGTTGTTCGTATTCACCTGCTAGAGGCCGATGGTCTGGCTGCGAAAGATAACTATGTGAAGGGTGTGATAGTGGGTATGTCTGACCCGTATGCTCTGCTCAGAGTGGGGCCACAGACCTTCAAATCACGCCATCAGGACAACACCCTAAATCCCAAATGGGATGAAATGTATGAGGTGGGTGGAACACAAGCACACCTGAACGTATTTACACACTCGCACAATTACACACTCAGCAAACACACACCTCCCTTCACCTCTGTCTGAAAGAAGCAGAGATAGATGAAATGGGATAGTATGGTGTAAAATTCCCCCACTTCAGCACTTCTTATGCTCATTTGCACATTATATTAATATATTAATCTAATTCAAAACCTTTGAAGACTGGTTGCTGAATTAAGGTTTAAAGGATTCAAGATTTAAAGGGATAGTTCACCCAAAAATGAAAATTCTCTCATCATTTACTCACCCTCATTCCATACCAGATGTTTGACTTTCTTTCTTCTGTAGAACACAAATTAAGATTTTTTTAGAAGAATATCTAAGCTCTGTAAGTCCATACAGTGCAAGTGAATGGGTACCAAAACATTGAAGCTACTAACCCTTTCAACTTGTTTTTTATTAGCCATTTGTAAAAGTGAGCAGAATATCAGTCAGGCTGATTAACTGGTAAATATTTGGCCATTTTGAGATTATCGGCATCGTCCGATTAAGTGTTAGTTCCTGTTTTGTCAGTCCCAAAATCTACTGACTGTTGTAAGATATTTTGGAGTAAATGATTTAAGCAATTGAGAGAATTTTTAGAGTAAATACTGTGTAAAATGTGGTAAATTTTATGTACATCCCTTTTGCTTTCATTAAATTCTGTGTCAAATTTCAATATTTTATCGGACATCAGCCACCTGTCATTGAAAAATTCTTATCGGTCAACTTCTCATTTGTAAAACGTCCATATTCTGTTTTCTGAGTTTCCATCGGGACAGTAAACAGATGTAAATGTTTTATAAGTAGTCAATTCATTGTGCTGTTACAACTGGAATCATTGCATTTAAATTAGTTTTTAAAAACAACTAAAAATAGTCATAACATAAAAATAGAACCAGGTCAAGTTTTATGCAAATTGCTACTACGAATGTCATAAAATCATACTGAATGTATCTTTGTGTGTCCTTTTGTCTTTCCGTTTTATACAATTTATAACCATGTTATGCCACATTTCGTCATTTATTACCCATGCTGTTAATGTAGGGTGTGTGTTTGGTGTTACATGCATGTGTGTGTGTCTGTCAGGTCATCGTTCATGAGGTGCCTGGTCAGGAGCTTGAGGTGGAAGTGTTAGACAAAGATCCAGATCAGGATGATTTACTGGGCAGGTAGTACCATATCTGTCTCCATTCCATCTCTCATTCAGTCCTTTTAAGGGGTCATATCTTGCATTTTCCTGAAATCCCTTTTCTCCCCAATTTGGAATGCCCAGTTCCCAATGTGCTCTAAGTCCTCGTGGTGGTATAATGACTCGCCTCAATCGGGGTGGCGGAGGACGAATCTCAGTTGCCTCCGCGTCTGAGACCGTCAATCGGCGCATCTTATCATGTGGCTTGTTGAGCGCGTTACCGTTGAGACTTCACGCTATTCTGCATGACATCAACGCACAACTCATCACACGCCCCACCGAGAGCGAGAACCACATTATAACGACCACGAGGAGGTTTCCCCATGTGACTCTACCCTCCCTAGCAACCGGGCCAATTTGGTTGCTTAGGATACCTGACTGGAGTCACTCAGCATGCTCTGGGATTCAGACTCGTGACTCCAGGGGTGGTAGTGAGCGTCTTTACTCACTGAGTTACCCAGGCCCCTCTGGACTGGGGAGAGAATTTTAAGTTCTGAACTTTATAATATGTTTAGCTACATAGTAGGGCTGCAACAACTAATCGATAAAATCGATTATTATCGATAATGAAAATCATCGACAACAAATTTCATTATCGATTAGTTGGATATTTGCGGCGAACACGGAGAAGCTCCATCAGTGATGTCACTTTACAGCCCAGTGAATAGTGTGTTGCATGATAACTCTTTTGACAAACGACGGAGACAAGTTGAAGCGGAAAAAACACGACCCAAGATACCCATTGCATGAGAGCACTTTATAAACACTTCAAAGAAGATCATAATAAGCATACAGCTTATATTGGAGCAGTTGCTGCATCATGTGCGTTAAAAGAGGGCTTGTGCCGTTGTGCTTAAGACTATGAATTCAAAATCAGGCGGTTATTTCCATTTCGCTAAACCATTTGTCTTTACCACAAGCGAGTCTCCATTAAACTTTACCGAGCACGCGAGCGCGCGCATCCACGCCAATCAAACCGATTGCTATGGAGAAAGGGAGCGCAATCACGTTGATTAAACTGTACAACATCATTCCACGATTTGAGTTTCAATATAATCAATTATGCAGCTTTTATGGATGTCACAATGTCTCAGAGGTCCAAGTGTGCTGGCTTTTAAACTGTTATAGATGGTTTCTTCTCATCATGTAAGCACAGGTAATACAATGAGCTTAGGATGTCTAGACAAAAAAAAGGCTAGGATGAGACTTCTCAGCACGAGAGTGAATCTGATGATTGTACTACTGTATATAAACTGTATGCTGAATATGATGTATAATAATGCAAATGGTCCTGATATTTCATAGTCCTAATAATGCCAAATGTAATGTCTAATTTCTACGTAATGTAAATGTATACTATGCCAAACATTATTATAATCGATTAATCGATTATCAAAATAATCTTTATTTCAAAAGATCAAAAAATGTTGACCCTCCAGACATCAGTTCATTCTGCTTTTTGCGTATTTGTGTTTTTTATTGTTTGCTGATCTCACTCTTGATCGCATCTCTTCTGTATTTCTCTCTTTCTCTTACGTTCAGGACAAAGTTAGACTTGGGAGTTGTGAAGAAATCTAAAATTGTTGATGAGGTGAGAGCCTTTGCTTCTTTTGCTTATTTATTGAACATTGGTGTCTTTTCTTCTTTATTTAATTACATCAATATCTGTTGTAGCATTTCTCATTGGTGATTGTTTGTTTCTATGCGATTTAATGTCCCCTCTGTAGTGGTTCACTTTGAAGGACACTCGTACAGGACGTGTTCACCTCAGACTTGAGTGGCTGACACTAGAAGACAACACAGAGAGACTGGAAGAGGTCAGGCATTACACAAACATACACACACAACATACAAGGTGTTTTGGTACAGAGCCTGTGTTCCCTTCTCCACTCATGCAAACAGTGTGGCCGTCCACTCCACCTTTTTAACAAATCACGGATTAACTTCAAACATGGAGTTCTAGAGATAGCAAGCTTACTTTACACACTCAATAGTGTCAAACAGAACAAATGCACACAAATGATTTCTTACAGATTGCACCACCCTCAGTCACTGATATGAACTGCTTTGCCCTCATTTCTCTCTCTCTCTCTCTCTCTCTCACTCTCTCTCTCACTCTCAGGTTCTGAGGAGAAATGAAACTGTGGTGAGTAAAACAGCTAAACCACCATCAGCAGCCATCTTGGCAGTGTATCTGGACAAGGCTGAGGCACTTCCTGTGAGTAATACTTTTGCTTCCTGTTTCTGCCGCGCTCTTTTGTTCATTGTGTGTGTTAGTTTGTGTGTGTGTGTGTGTGTGTGTGTATGTGCATGTTCATGTGTGTGTTGTAGTTTGGGGACAAAATTCTCCCCAAAAGTGAGCTACATCTCATTGGGGAAAAACTATTTTTTTTATTATAAAATGCAAAATGTTATCTTTTAGGGTGAGGATTTGGGTTAAGGTTATTATATACTATATGTAGTTTATATAATTTAGCTTTTTACAAAAACAGAAAAATAGAAGTATACACACACAATTTTCCAGTAAAACTATCTAAGCATTCTTAAAACAAGATAAATTTACTTGAGAAGCAAAATGACATGACATTTGGTCTTGTTTTCAGAGAAATCTATCAAAAAAACCTATTTGCCAATTGGGTAAGAAAACAAAAACTTGATTAATTATTATTTTAATAATTATTATTTTATTTACTCTTATGTTGAGATAAATGACAGATTATTTTAATAAAGTAAAAGTGACAGAAATTATTATATTGTTACGGATATTTTAAAATGAGAATGTGCTAAATATAAGCAACTTGTGTTTGATTAAAATTTTGAATATTATTTTATTGAAAACCCCCCTTTGAAATCCATGTATCAAATATGATACAACAGGCTTTTGAGGAATATGAAAATTCTACTATATACTTTTTATAATATATATTTAAAGTGTGAACTAATATTTCTGTGTATTTTCATGTATGCAGCCTGCTCTGTCAGTATATAATTATTTTACATTACAAGCTATTATGTCATCTTACCATAAGTTCCTGAGACCCAGCAACATTTTTACAATTTCCCTTTTTTAAATGTCAATATAGTGTTTGGTGCATAAAATACTCATGATTAAAAATTGTTTATTGAAAAAAGAATATTTTATTCATATTGTATTTGATGTGCTGAATTGAACTGTGATACATTTCAGTCCATATTTATAGACCAATGATAGGAAGTTGATTCATAATTACAATAAATAATGTTATTTGTTGATTCTAAAACTAGAAAAAACTAGAAATTCGGGGTAGGGTTAGGGTGTGAGTTAGGGTTAGAGCTTTTTATGAAAATAGTAGAAGTACACAACACATTTCTTTTTCTTAAGAAGCATTTGGTCTTGTTTTTAGAGAAATCTAGCAAAATTTTGATTGATTCATAAAAATAATAAATAATGTTCTTTGTTCATTCTAAAACTGGACAAAAATCTTTTTGGGTTAGGGTGTGGGCTAGGGTTAGTTTGCAGTATTTATAATTAGCTTTATATAACAATAATTGAAGTCAATGGTGTGCCATCATTTAGAAAGCTAAGGCCCATTTAGTCCTGGTATTAAAATGCATTTTGAGCAATGAGTTTGAAACACGATGAAGCTAAAGACAGGTGTAAAAGGGGTTTAAGATTTGTCTACTGTAACAAAATTCTGAGATTCGGTCAATTGTTGTTGAAAACGCATGTGACCACATTGGACTTGCAATTTGAACAGCTGTGAAGCATCACCTACTCACTTTTTAATCAACCGCTGTGCTACAACAAGAGTTTTAAATTGTGCCGGTTACGTATGGCTTTGAAAAGAAATGTGTGCGTGTGTGTGTCTGTGAGAGAAAGAGAGAGAGGGAAAGAGTGCTTCTGGTTTCCCTTAATCCCTTTTATGTTTGGCAGCAGACTGGCTGACGCCCACTTTGAAGCACAGTCAAAGGAGGACTATGTCTTTACAATAAACAGTTAAATGTATCATTAGCTCTTACTCTCTCCACTTATTCAGCTCATAGTTAAATAGCACAGATAAGCCACTCTTCCCGAATTTCCTTGCTATCTAGAATATTTGACTGAAAGTGCAAGGTGCATAAGACTTTACCTAGAGACTCATCCTGACACTTAAAACTCTCTGAACAAGTACACACTTGCGTCAAGCGAACATGATCGCACAAGCAGTGCTCAGCCTCAAAACTGTGGTCTGAAGGATTTCAAGAAATGTTCTGAGTTCAAAACAAGTTAGGCTTGACAGAATCTGTGACTATGTTGTTGATTGCCACAGAGAATAATTTCGAATCATTCCTCAGTTTGTAAAAACAAGCAAAAGTTGTGTATTCAGTAATGCACTTACAGTGGAATGTCTATGGGGCAAAAATTGCATCGGAATAAACATTAAAATATACTATTTCCAAAGTATAGCCGCAAGACTTTATACATTATGCTTGTTAACATGGAACCGGTGTGACAAAATCACTTTTATGTGTTTCATTGTCCTAAAAAAAACCTGCAAAAAGTACAAATTTTATTTAATTATGTGTATTTAGGATATCTAAAATGTTAGCTATGAAATTAGCCTTTGAAAGAAAAAGGGGTCGGCGATTTTATTTCAGAAACGTTAAAAATGTCATTTTCATCAGCGTCATTTCCAGCACAGAATTCTGTAAAATACAATACAGAATTTGAGATATGCTGGAAATGACACTGTGGTAGGAAATATCATGACTTTCAGAAAACTGACAAAAATCACATAAATCTCCTGAGATGCATGTACATACACTGTTGGATATTGTTAGTAGACATGTTTTAAAAAACTAGTGAGAGTTTGAATTTTTTTTAACAAGACTTTAAGTGTCCAAAGTGGAAAAAATGCCCGTCTATGTTTATGTTTTTAAGTGCATGTGTACATATTCCTTATGTTTTCAGATGAAGAAAGGCAATAAGGAACCCAATCCGATCGTGCAACTCTCAGTACAAGACGTTACTCGTGAGAGCCGGGTAAAACACACATTTACCATCCATGCCAACAATGCCAGGGTCCACACATCAAACCTTTCCATGTGACCCATTCTGCTCTCTCACTTCCTCTGTTCTCTCTCTCTCTTTCTCTCTCTTAGATTTGCTGGAATACGGTGAACCCTCAATGGGAGGACGCTTTCACTTTCTTCATCAGAGATCCAAACAAACAGGACATTAACGTCCAGGTATGCTTGCATAATTTGCCCCAACCCACCTACTAAAGATGTATCTTTTATCAAAAAGTAAGAACTTGCTCCCCACTTTTGTTTTTCAATCCCTTGATCCACCCTTGATTCTGGTATCTAACGCCCAACTTTCACAATCCAATTAAATCTTGATGGATAAAATCAAGTCAATTTTCTTTTTCAATTTTTCGCTCGGACATATGTCACATTTTGGAAGCAAAACAAGGTGCAGACGTTGTTTCATGTTAAACATCCGTCTCGGGTGATCCGATGTCCGACCACAAGTGGACACCACTAAATGTGGTCCAATTTGTCTTGTGATCCACTTTTTGAGGTAGTCAGTGATGCATGTGGCCACATCGCATTTATAGTGTAAACACTAATGGGCCTAATGCGACGCGGACAACAGCGAAGGACCGCCTACTAACCGGCATGGCTTTAAACAAAACAAATGTCTAATGGAAACATTTGGAAATGCACAAGACTTTATGGAATATGTTTGATATCAACATGCAGCGACACAGGTCATTGAAGCACATCAAAAGGTCCTTTAATACAGGTGTTTAACTAAAATAACAATGAGCAATCCACTCAAAATGTCACTTTGATGAAATTTAAAGTATACACTGGAAAAAATTTGGAGTGGTATTTACTTCTAAAAAAAAAAAAAAACGTTGGAAACAATTTCTAAGCAGAAAATTGTAGTAAATATAAAGAAATATTCCGGGTTCAATACAAGTTAAGCTCAAATGACAGCAGTTGTGGCATAATGTTGATTACCACAAAAATATGTATTTCGACTCAAACATCCTTTTCTTAAAAAAAAGCAAAAATCAAGCTTACAGTGAGGCACTCCAATGTTTGGAGGGTTTAAAGGCAGAAATGTGAAGCTCATAATTTTATAAAAGCAATTACATTAATTATTCTGTTAAAACTCATGTATTATTTGAGCTGTAAAGTTGTTTAAATCGTAATATTTACAGTCATTTTAGCGTTTTAAGGTTTGTTGACATTACATCGTTGTAAAGTTGTAAAATTAGATATAACTTTTTATGTTAAATATAATTAGATATAAATTGTTTATGTCTTGTAGCTATACATTTGAAACAGTGAGTATTTTAACATTTACAGATTGGCCCCATTGACTTCCATTGTAAGTGCCTCAATGCAACTCAGATTTTTGCTTTTTTTTTTTTTTTTTTTTTTTGAAGAGAAGGACTCTGTTTCAAGTAAATTGTACTCACTCTTTGTACATTTTACTTAAGCCTTTCTTTTAAAAATGTACTAGAATTGCAAAGCTTTTTCAGCATACTTAAACATGTACCACATGACACACGGAAGTCTTCCACAGTGAAGTTTAATGCATGCTATGTAGTCTATTAGACCTGAACACTTGGCGCACAAAACACGATGACGGTAACAATCAACAGATAATTTATTTTATCATGAACGCATAATTTTGAGTAGAAAATGAACTTCAGACTTCATAAAACAAGAAGCTAGCAAATGTAACAACAAAATCATCTATAAAAACGGCTTAAATCAACTTGCAAAGAGTGAAACCGTGCAAGCTCATTAATTATTCAAGCTCGGTGCATGCTGGGAACACTAGCTTCAAAAAGTTAAGTAAAATTTGCTTATTTTATTTACCTGTGAAATTTACTCAAATTAGCGAATTAAAATGACAAGGTTTTCTTCTTTAGGATTCATACACGATGACGCATTGTAAAGATAACAATCATAAATAATAGCATACATTTTTACATGTTTGAATCGAATACAAAAGTAGAACTTAATATTTTCAAGTTCACTCTGAAACTAAAATATTCATTGTAGAAAGTACTATTTACTTCACCACAAAATAATCTTTACAGTGTTTTTGAGATTAACAGAGTGGCAATTTTTTGTGCTTTATCAACGTACAGTAAAGTGACAATGGATTTGCTAGTCCTTTGTTAGTTCATTATACCTAATGTATATACTTATGTTAACAAATAGAACCTTATTATAAAGTGTCCTATATTATATATTCAAAAACGTGATTTGAGTTGGCTTCATTTGGTTCTACTTAAGTTACGTTTCTATTGACTTAATCTCTCCTTCTCTGTCTCTCAGGTGAAGGATAATGATCGTGTTCAGGTTTTGGGAAATCTGTCCATCCCTGTTTCTCGTCTTCTGTCTTGTCCTGATCTGACTCTAGATCAGTGCTTTAATCTGGACAACTCTGGCCCAGAGAGCCGCATCCACATCAACACAGTGCTCAGGGTAAATGAGTCAGTCACACGATGGTGTACCCAATGCATTACATACATTAGATTTAGATTTCATACTCTTTATATTTGGATATGGACTTTCTGTTAGTCAGTTTATGTGTTCATTTCATCTCTTACAGGTGCTCTGGTTGGATGAAGACGCTGTTGCTTCCCATCTTCTTTCCAGTGACCCTCTTTCAAAAAGTTCTGCCTCACGCCCGCAGAAGACCTCGCCCCATCCTAGCTTTGCCACTGAGGTATGCACATCAATGTCTCTTTATACCATTAAAGGGATAGTTCACCCAAAATTGAAAATTCTGTCATAGTTTACTCACCCTCATGTTGTTGCAAACCCGTATGCCCTGTTTTTCCTGTAGGGGGTGCTGCGTGTCCACCTTGTGGAGGCTCAGGATCTGGTTGCTAAGGACAACTTGGTGGGTGGAATGGTGAAGGGAAAGAGTGATCCCTATGTCAAGATCCAGATTGGAGGTGAAACCTTTAAGAGTAATGTGATCAAGGAAAATCTAAACCCCACCTGGAACGAGATGTACGAGGTAGGAATGTTTGGAAATGTAGTTCTAAACCTGCAAGCTTAGATATATTGTACAGGTGCTTCTCAATAAATTAGAATGTCATGGAAAAGTTCATTTATTTCAGTAATTCAACTCAAATTGTGAAACTCGTGTATTAAATAAATTAAATGCACACAGACTGAAGTAGTTTATGTCTTTGGTTCTTTTAATTGTGATGATTTTGGCTCACATTTAACAAAAACCCACCAATTCACTCTCTCAACAAATTAGAATACATCATAAGACCAATAAAAAAAACATTTTTAGTGAATTGTTGGCCTTCTGGAAAGTATGTTCATTTACTGTATATGTACTCAATACTTGGTAGGGGCTCCTTTTGCTTTAATTACTGCCTCAATTCGGCGTGGCATGGAGGTGATCAGTTTGTGGCACTGCTGAGGTGGTATGGAAGCCCAGGTTTCTTTGACAGTGGCCTTCAGCTCATCTGCATTTTTTGGTCTCTTGTTTCTCATTTTCCTCTTGACAATACCATACCATAGATTCTCTATGGGGTTCAGGTCTGGTGAGTTTGCTGGCCAGTCAAGCACACCAACACCATGGTCATTCAACCAACTTTTGGTGCTTTTGGCAGTGTGGGCAGGTGCCAAATCCTGCTGGAAAATGAAATCAGCATCTTTAAAAAGCTGGTCAGCAGAAGGAAGCATGAAGTGCTCCAAAATTTCTTGGTAAACGGGTGCAGTGACTTTGGTTTTCAAAAAACACAATGGACCAACACCAGCAGATGACATTGCACCCCAAATCATCACAGACTGTGGAAACTTAACACTGGACTTCAAGCAACTTGGGCTATGAGCTTCTCCACCCTTCCTCCAGACTCTAGGACCTTGGTTTCCAAATGAAATACAAAACTTGCTCTCATCTGAAAAGAGGACTTTGGACCATTGGGCAACAGTCCAGTTCTTCTTCTCCTTAGCCCAGGTAAGACGCCTCTGACGTTGTCTGTGGTTCAGGAGTGGCTTAACAAGAGGAATACGACAACTGTAGCCAAATTCCTTGACACGTCTGTGTGTGGTGGCTCTTGATGCCTTGACCCCAGCCTCAGTCCATTCCTTGTGAAGTTCACCCAAATTCTTGAATTGATTTTGCTTGACAATCATAAGGCTGCGGTTCTCTCGGTTGGTTGTGCATCTTTTTCTTCCACACTTTTTCCTTCCACTCAACTTTCTGTTAACATGCTTGGATACAGCACTCTGTGAACAGCCAGCTTCTTTGGCAATGAATGTTTGTGGCTTACCCTCCTTGTGAAGGGTGTCAATGATTGTCTTCTGGACAACTGTCAGATCAGCAGTCTTCCCCATGATTGTGTAGATAGTGAACCAAACTGAGAGACCATTTTGAAGGCTCAGGAAATCTTTGCAGGTGTTTTGAGTTGATTAGCTGATTGGCATGTCACCATATTCTAATCTGTTGAGATAGTGAATTGGTGGGTTTTTGTTAAATGTGAGCCAAAATCATCACAATTAAAAGAACCAAAGACTTAAACTACTTCAGTCTGTGTGCACTGAATTTATTTAATACACGAGATTCACAATTTGAGTTGAATTACTGAAATAGATGAACTTTTCCACGACATTCTAATTTATTGAGATGCACCTGTATTATCATATTATATTATTTATTTCCAAGGTGACAATTGGACACCATTTACTGAATTTAAAATGCATTGTAATAAGGTCATGTGACAACAATGTAGCATACTACTGTTTGAAAACGTTGAAATGTGCATACTGCATACTTTATCACATACTTAAAAAAATAAATAAGGCATGAAGAAGCAGTACGCTAGTATTCTGTTCAAAACACTGTGGTATGAATTCAGTAAACAGTTTTATGCATGGTATTTTAGCGCATGAACCTGCGTCTTATTCACTATCTACCTAGTTAAAGCAGGCACAATCATTGCTGAAATAGCGCTGCGTCTTAAGTAGTGATGGGATGATATATAAAATTTCGATATATCACGAACCAAAAAAGATTACGAACCATATCGTGGCATAACTCGATATTTAGAAATTTGCAGCATTATTTTCTGTCCATCTGATCATAAATGAAATAAACCATCAAACATCATAATCTCTCTGTTGATTGATTTGACCCCTACTGCACTTTTGGGTTCACACAAGGTCCTTAAAGTGCTTGAATTTAGCTTTTAGAAATGTAAGCACTGGAATACCTGGAAAATCGCCCTGTTTTGATGAAAAGTGCTTGAGATTAAAGCGGATCGTTTCCTCCGTGTAATGTGTGTCCATCAAAGATGAGGCGCACTCCACTTTCATTGAATAATCTGTCTCATTATCCTTTCTGTTCTTTACAGTCAGATAAAAAAGTAAAAAGAAATATTAATTTTAATCTCACACAGCATGGATGCGCTAAAGAAACCGAGAGATGGCTGTTGATGTTCACTGAACTGGAACACTGTGAAGCGCTTGTTCATCTCTTAAAGTGACAGTACCATTTTAGTGTTTCATATACACATGAATGTAAACTCAATGTTTTTACTTGTAAATTGTGCACATTATTTCAGACAGTGATAGCTCATATCATTATTAAATATACAATTTCATGATATAATAATTAATATAATATAGAATATTTGTATTTTTACAAAGTTAAATTTTGATTGTAATAATGATGACAAACAAATTATTAAAATATAAATATACACATTCACATACTATTTTCAGGACAGGTTTTGTTCAGTTCTATTGCTTGTTCTGCACCTGATCAACATGAATGTAACCTACTATTTTTGAAATCTTATTTGTGATCTTTTCTTGCAGAGAAAGGTGAATGAGCAACTCTTATTTAAACTTTGAGCATTTATATTGTGTATTAAAGAACTTTATTTGGATGAGAAATTATAATGTGGATTTTGCTCGAACATTTTCTGTAATATTTTGTCATTTAAGTGTTATAATATAGAATTGAGATTATATCGAATCGTGAACCTCATATCGTTTATCGAACCGAATTTTAAGATAACCACATCATCCCATCCCTAGTCTTAAGTATTAAATTAAATAAATATTGTGGGTTCAATACAAGTTAAGCTCAATCGACAGCATTTCAACTACTGCAAAAATACATTTCGATTTCTTTAAAAAAAGCAAACATCTGGATTCCACTGAGACACTTACAATGGAAGTGAATGGGACCAATCCGTAAACGTTGAAATACTCACTGTTTCAAAAGTATAGCCTTAAGACATAAACAATTTGTGTATTAACATGATTTTAGTGTGATAAAATCACTTACTAACCTTTTCTGTGTAGTTATATCCAGTTTTACAACTTTGTTGCCATGACGACGTAATGCCGTAAGCCCTAAAATCCTAAAACGACCACAAAAATCACAATATAAATGACTTTACAGCTCAAATAATTTACAAGTTTTAACAGAATAATTAATATAAGTACTTTTATAAATTATAAGCTTCACATTTCTGCCTTTTAACCCTCCAAATATTGGCCCCATTCACTTCCATTGTCTGTGCCTCACTGAAACCTCGATTTTTGCTTTTTTTTTTTTTAAGAAATTGAGAAGTGAGTCTAAAGTCAATTTTGTGGTAATCAACATTATGCCACAAATGCTGTCGATTGAGTTTAACTTGTATTATAACCTGGCATCTATGCAAGCCCTCAAGATCAGAATCGCACTGTGTAAAGTGCGTTCAGCAAAGATTTTGGGGGTGCGTTTGCATCGTTGCCTGATCTGAATAATTCCTTTAGTGAATCAGGCGGTAAATCAGCGCAGACAACACATGGAATTAACTGGCTGCGATTCATTCTTAGTGAATTCCCCCTGTATATGCAAGACATCACCACATTTTTGTCTAAGAGTTCCACATCTAAGCTATGGAATTTTTAGAGTATGACTATGTAATATGCTTTATTCCTGCTTTATTTTTCAGGTGGTTTTGACACCGCTTCCTGGTCAGGAGTTGACCCTAGAGGTCTTTGATAAGGACATGGACATGAAAGATGACTTTATGGGCAGGTATAATTGCTGAGGTCAATATGTCTCATAATAGCTTTTAGCATTGTTTTGTCATCTGCATTATTTAGGTGTTTTGTTTTTCTATTAGACTGAAGATCAATCTAAGTGACATAATCAGCTCTCAGTACATTAACAAGGTGAGTTTATGTTTTCTGATATTAATAAGTACAAACATAAGCTGCATGAAATAAAAAAAAGGAAGTACTCCATAGGCAGATGGAAAGCAGATTGCATTTCCCTTCTAGATTCTAGATTAAGATTTATCTTAATGTTAGCCAGTTGTAGGTTTTCCTCTGTGACACCTCAAAAATTGCTCTGTTTGTTTGAGCGGCACGACATATCAACTTCCACAATGTGTTTATATGAATTGTGTGATGTGACCATATATCCTCTTATGTCTGTGTTAGTGGTTTTCTCTGAATGATGTCAAACGTGGTCGTGTTCATTTGGCTCTGGAATGGCTGCCTACAGTAACACAACCAGAAAAACTGCAGCAGGTGAACAAAACTGTCTCTCTCGATCATTCTGTGTCTGTGCTGAAAAATGAATTGATGAAGTGAACTAGTTGGTTTGTTTCACAGGTGTTGTCGTACCAGTCAAAGAGCTCTTTTCTGAACAGGACTTTGCCAGCTGCCGCTCTGTTGTTTGTGTACGTTGAGCGTGCCCATGAACTCCCTGTGAGTACTACATTGGTATTACACAAATGCAGTCTATGTAATATCTCAATTATTTCTACTAAACAGCAATGAGATTAAATTGACAGAAAATAGAGACTACAGTGCTTCTCATTTTTTATCAACAATGCCTCAAACTGGCCTCAGATTTCCCAAAATACCAAATCTACAACCAAAAGTCAGAGATTTCAATATGAACTCATTAAATTCGTCAAAAATCAAGATCTGAGCTATTCTTTTCACATATATTATATATATTACTTTATGTCAACAATTGTTTCTATTTGTGTTTCTCCTAAAGAATATTGGGGGGGGCAAAAACATCTCAGACAAAGTAGATATTTCAATGAAACATACTTGAGAACTTCTGAGCTCTAAAAAGAGCAATAAGTAATTAATCATTTTACTGTGGAGTTGCATGAAATGTCTTAATAGACAGTAACATGTTCTATTGTTATGCAGAATTTTAAAAGTTTATTCACAAATCTCTCTGAAACAATTTATCATATTCTCACGTTTCTCCGATAAGGACATAATGAAATAAAACTCAAGTTGTTAACCAACCACATATCGATGACAAATCCAGAGCATGCCACAGAATGTGATTTTATTATCTAAAATTTGACCACAGTGCTCTTTGAAATGTCAAGTAAACAATTAATTAACTGTATTTTCTCTGTTTATTTAGCTAAAGAAAAGTGGCAAGGAACCGAAAGTTGGAGCTGAGCTGATTTTAAGAGGAACATCTCACAGAACCACAGTGGGTAACTCTAAAATTGCACTAAAATGCACTGTGCATTATTGTTTGTTACAACTGACATGATTTATTAAAGGGATAGCTCACCCAAAAATTAAAATTATCTCATCATTTACTCACCCTGATGCCATCCCAGTTGTGTATGACTTTCTTTCTTCTGGTGAACACAAATTAAGATTTTTAGAAGAATATTTCAGCTCTGTAGGTTCATACATTGCAAGTAAATGGTAACCAAACCTTTTAAGCTCCAAAAATCATATAAAGGCAGCATAAAATTAATTAATAAGACTCCAGTGGTTTATTAAATGTCTTCTGAAGCTATGCAATCACTTTGAGTGAGAAACAGATCACTATTTAAGTCCTTTTTTACTATAAATCTCCACTTTCACTTTCTGAATGCCAAGCACAGTAACAACTTGCCACATTAATATACACTGTAAAAAATTGCCAGGATTTGACAAGATTTAACAGTAATTTCTTACAATTATGTACTGTTTTCAATATTTTACTGTAAAATCAATGCAGGCTAGGTCATGTTCTGTCACACAAATTAATGTGAAAAAAGACATTTGAAATGTCATTATGTGAAAATAGTATTTTGTTTGAAGTCACCATTATGGTTGTCGTGTTGGGTTTTTGTCTGACAGGACCATGACATCATCGCCCCATGTTCTGTCTTATGTTTCGTGTCCTGTCTTTGTGTTGAGCGCACGGGTCCAGCTTGTTTTTTCGTGCCTATTTTAATCCCCTTGTGTGTCATGTTCTTTGCTGAATGTAGTTGAATGTTATCTGTTTGGTTGCCTGTCTCTGCCCATGTGTCGTGTGAGTTTGCCTTCCAGTTTGCTGTGCGCGTGTTCTCTAAGCTCACGAATCTTCAATGGAGGATTCCTCGTCTCTGCCCGCGTGTCGGGAGTGTGGTTGCCTTCCAGTTTGCTGCGTGTCAACTGCTCTTCAGCGGAGGTTTCTTCGCGGCTCTGCTCCTCGCCGTCACGGCACATGCGATCACCTGCGGGAGCGCTCATCATGGAGGATTCCTCATTACTCTGCTGCAGTTATTATTTTGAACTGTAAATAAATCCTTTTAACTGTTCTTCTGCTCTTGGGTCTCTTTGTCTCGCTTTCGCTTTGTGTCAGAACAATCCAGCCATGATGGACCCAGCGGAGGAATCTACTCTTCGCTCCACCCTGTCTCATCAGGGAGCTTTACTGGGACGTCAGCAGGATCAAATCTACACAGCTCGCTGAGCTCACCTCAGTCATCCAACAACTCCGCCAGTCTCCCGATACCGGCTTCACCCAGAAAGCACCCTCACCGGCTCTAGCGATTCCCCACATTTCTGGACGCATTGAGCCCTGCCCTAATCCTCCAGCCCCGTTCTCAGGTGAGGCGGACACTTGTTGCACCTTCCTTAAACAATGCTCCGTGTACTTCTTGTAGGCCGCTGTTTGGGGAACCGGCATGTGGGACAACGGACTTCCCTGTTGCACATCATTCCTAGCATTCGCCACGGAGCTCTGCCGAGTGTTCGATCAGGCCCTGCTGCAGAGTGGATCAGCCAGTCACGCTGTTTCCGCATTGGGGGATTCCAGAGCTGAAGGGAACGTTATGGATGTCGATGTGGTCTCCAAGTGGCAAGGTCCGATTGTCCAGTTTGGCGAACCTGTCACCGCCAGGACGAGGAGCCAGGCGCCTGCTCCTCAGTCGCTGCCAGCATCCACAGCCATGGAGGCCGTTCCCCAACAGGCTAACAATGTCCACGGCCATGGAGGCCGTTTCCCTGCCACTGTTAGCGTCCATGACCATGAAGACTGTTCCCCTGCTGCTGCCAGCATCCACTGCCATGGAGTCCCTTCCCTTGCCAGTGTCCACGGCCACGGAGGCCATTTCCCTGCCACTGTCAGCATCCACGGCAATGGAGGCCGTTTCCCTGCTGCTGCCAGCGTCCACGGCCTTGGAGGCCATTCTCCTGCCGCTGTCAGCGTTCATGGCCACGGAGGCCGTTTCCCCTTCCCTATCTGTGCTCACGACCACAGAGGTCGTTCCCTTGTCACTGTCTGTGCCACGGCCACAGAGGCAGTTTCCCTCTGCCTAAGCTCACGACCACGGAGGTCGTTTCCCTGTCACTTCCAGTGCCCATGACTATGGAGGTCATTCCCTTGACACTGTCTGTGCCCACAGCCACAGAGGCAGTTTCCCCATTCCCTGTCTGTACTCACGACCACGGAGGTCGTTTCCCTGTCACTGCCAGTGCCCACGGCCATGGTGGTCGTTCCCTTGACACTGTCTATCCCTACGTCCACAGAAGCCATTCCCCTGCTGCCAGTGTCCACGGCCATGGAGGCCATTCTCCTGCCGCTGTGAGTGCTCACGGCCATGGAGGCCGTTTCCCCTTCCCTGTCTGTGCTCACAATCACGGAGGTCATTCCCTTGTCACTGTCTGTGCCCACGGCCATGGAGGCAGTTTCCTCTTCCCTGCCTGTGCTCGTGACCACGGAGGTTGTTTCCCCTTCCCTGCCTGTGCTCGTGACCACGGAGGTTGTTTCCCCTTCTCTGCCTGTGCTCCCGACCATGGAGGTCGTTTCCCTGTCACTGCCAGTGCCCACGACCATGGAGGTCATTCCCCTGTCAATGCCTGTGCTCTCAGCCTCTGAGGCTGTTCCCCTGTCACTACCTGTGATCACAGCCACGGAGGCTGTTGACCTGCCAGTGCCCACGACCAAGGAGGTTGTTCCCCGTTCACTGCCTGTTCCCCAGTCCATGTCATTCTTCATAGCCACGGAGGCATGTAATGGCCTCCATGTCCATGGATACTGGTCAAGGAAGGGACTCACATGCCAGCGGAGGCTGTTCCACGGCAGGTGCACATGCTCCATGGTGCTCACAGCCACGGAAGCTGTTCCCCTGTCACAACCTGTGCTCACAGCCAGTGAGGCCTCTCCCCAGTTGCAGCTGCCAGTGCTCATGTCCACAGAGGCCATTCCCCAGTCTCTGTCGGTGCCCATGGCCAGAGAGGCTGCTCCCCAGTTGCAGCTGTCTGTGCTCACAGCCATAGAAGCCGTTCCCCTGCTGCGACCAGTGCCCACATCTGAGCTTACCATGGCTCTGCCCACTGATCCTTCCACAGTTCCGCCCCTGAGCCGCTCCCGCCTGACCCCTGTCCAGCGGCCGCCGCCCAGTACTTCAACCCCTGTCCAGTGGCCACCGCCGTGTACTCTGTCCCCTCTGCCCTGAGGCCGCCTCCCAGGCCTCCGGACCACGCCCCTTTCCTTAAACTCCCTCCCTGATTTCCCTCCCTTTCTGTTGTGTTTTCTGTCCTTTGTTAGAGCTCATTTTGTTTGTCTTGTTTTTTGTTTGTTTTCATTTGGGACGCCACAAGGCATAATGTCACAGTCCTGCCACTCTGTCAGGTTGGGGTTTTGTCTGACAGGACCATGGCATCATCATCCCATGTCTTGTGTTTCGTGTACATTCTTTGTGTGAGCGCACGGGTCCGGTTGTGAGTTACCGCTGTGCGCTCTTCGATCAGTCTTGTTTCATGTCCGGAGCATGGTGTCTGGATCCTGACTTCCTGTATGGTTTGGTTTCGGTCTGTGTCGGGATCCGGACACTCATGCTCCATGTTCTGTTTGTTTTGGTCTAATTGTGTTGACGTTTTCTCCCTCATGTGTTTCAGGTGCCGCTGGCATGCGGAATCAGCATTTCCATGGAAACCCTGATTGTTTCCATGGGAGCACTGATCGTGCCAACTTTCAGCTGGTGAAAGGCACCTGTCCCTTGTTTGTTTCTGCCTATTTTAATCCCCTCATGTGTCATGTGCTTTGCTGAATGTAGTTGAATGTAGTCTGTAGTGACTGTTGTGTGTTACCATTATAGAAAGCTTTTTGGTGTGAAGTAACTTACCTCACTTTCTCTGCCTAGATGGTCCTGTCACGTGTATCTGTTGGTTGCCCGTCTCTGCCCACGTGTCTCTTTGTCTCACTCTTGCTCTCTGACAGTTTAGTGTTCCCTTTGGATGGGACCTTATCTTATTTATTTCTAATTAAATTTCTCCCAGTTGGTGCAATTGTGTTTAAGAACACTATTTTTTTTTTTGTACAGTAAGGTATGGAGAAAATAGTAAATTTAGTGCTTTACTTTATGTCGGCCCATGGTGTGTAAACTACACCATATGATGCATTTGAAAGTAAATAAATAGTATAATTTTAAATTAACAATAAGGAAGGGATGTTTGCAAAGCTAGGCTATAATATGGTTGGTTTTATCGCTCATGAACTTTTTATCATGACTTGCCAATCAGGCACGCATAATATCAACAATCACCATACAAATCTCAAATGGTAAATGGTCTGCACTTATATAGTGCTTTTTTTAACCTTAGTGGTTCCAAACACACTCACACACCAATGATGGCAGAGCTGCCATGCAAGGTGCTAGTCTGCCATTGGGAGCAACTTGGGGTTCGGTGTCTTGCCCAAGGACACTTTGGCATGTGGAGTCATGTGGGCCAGGAAACTAACTGCCAACCCTGTGATTAGTGGCCAACCCGCTCTACCACCTGAGCCACAGCCAACCCTGGTTGGTGGTGACAATTAACAGACACTGTATATAAAAAATATACAGATGATCATTGTGATTCTACAACACAGCATTGCTACATTACAGTACTTTATTAGTCCTGTTCACTGTGAAGTCACAGTATACAGTTGTCTTTTATTTGTAATAAATTGTAGAAATACTACTGTAAAATATACTGTGAAAGTAATGCAACTAGTAGCCAGGAATTTACTGTAAACTCACACTACAATTTTTTTACAGTGTAGTTGATATCAGTTTTGAACGTGGCTCATATATTCAGAACTTTATAAATGTCATATTATCTTTGCCTGACACTTTATGCTGTATAGGTCTGTGATTGTACCAGCTCTCCACAGTGGGACGAGGCATTTCATTTCCTGGTTCAAAACCCATTAAAGGAAGACCTCGTTGTGAAGGTAAGAAATGGCAAAAGTTTGTGCATAAACTATGCAACAATAACATAACTGTTCTATTATAGAACTTTTGTACTTTTAGTATTATAAGTACTAAAAGATGTACTTGCAACGGATTAGATCATAGTGCAATTTCCTAGATCACATTGTGTTTGCGCTTTTTGTTTTTTCAATCAATGATTGCAGTTCTAATGGAATCGTCTGCTCTTCCCTCCATCTCAACTTTCTGTCCATATACAGTACACATCAATCTGTTTTATTTTACTGTCTGGCCTCACTACCTCATTCACTTCTGTCTAGTTGTCCCACAGTTGGGATTTCTCTATAGGATCTGTGGTGATTCCAGTCAAAGAGCTGCTCTCTGAGCCAGATCTACTACTGGATCAGTGGCTCAATCTGGAAGGAGCTTCACCTCAGAGTCAGATTCTGCTCAGAGCTCAACTGAAGGTAAATATACATACTTTCTTTTTTTAGGGGTGGAACAAAAAAAAAAAGGAGTTAGCTGGCAGAATGTGCAGGCTGCTCTTATTGCATACAGTGAAAGTGAATGGTAACTGTTGCTGCCAAGCATACGACTTGTGTGCTGTATTTCAGTGCTGTTTCCCAAATTACACACTTTACACTATGCACTTACAATATACACTATGCACTCATCAAAGTAGTGTATGAGTTTTCAAAGTGTAGTATCGTCCCAAATGAAACACTTATTGTTTTTTTTACTATACAGGAGCATTTGCCGTTTAACAGCTGTCAGAAGTGACGTTTCAAATGCATACAATGTGTTGCTGCTAGCTTTAGTGCATTAGCCAGCCTTATTTCAACACTTGTATCTCAAACAACATACATATTTACACAGTTTTCACTCAAGTTGCGCTAGTTGCAACATTCTGCACTATTTACAATTGTTTTGTCAGACCAGCAATGCAGCCAGATAACTCCCCCATTCCACTACGTACGGCAAGCTGCGAGCGCTGAGTGCATGAAGTGTGTAACATTCCACACTCCGTTTTGATGGTTGAAGAAGTGCATCATCCGGGTACTCACAGTTCACTTCTATTTGTTGCTGTGATATTTGAGAGCTAGATCAAGGCAATTTTTTCAATGAATAGAGATTTAAATTTCATTCTTTTATTCACACAAAGCTACCATATGGCTTGAAAAAATCGTGCATAAATGGTATGGACAACTTTTATGGTTTATTAGTGGTGCTTTTTCATCCTTTTTGGAGCTTAACAGCCCTACAGCCCTTGGTCACCATCTACTTTCATTGTATGGAAAAGAGCAGCTTGGACATTCTGCATAAGATCTACTTTTGTGACAAAATGGTTGATTGGAGTAGAAGATTAGTTGATGATGACAGAATTTTTATTTTTAGTATGGGGTACTCATTTAATGCAATGTTATTATTATTTTTTTGTTGTTGCAGATTCTTTGCCCTAAAGTGACAGAGAGTTCTGTAGAGCAGGATGAACAGTCTAAACATCCAGAATCATCCATCATCACAAGACAACAAGAGGTGGAGAAAGAGCAGAAGTGAGAGGAGATTATTTGAATTTCACATTCTACAAAGCTCTTGCATATTCATCCAAACAAGTCTTATCAAAACCATAACCAATGTCTAATAAATAGCATATTAAAATAATATTTAAAGGGATAGTTCACCCAAAAATGAAAATTCTCTCATCATTTACTCACCCTCATGCCATCACAGATGTGTATGACTTTCTTCTGCTGAACACAAAAGAAGATTTTTAGAAGAATATCTCAGCTCTGTAGGTCAATACATTGCAAGTGAATGGTGACCAAAACTTTGAAGCTACAGAAAGTATATAAAGGCAGCATAAAAGTAATCCATATGACTCCAGTGGTTTAATCCAAGTCTTCAGAAGTTAAATGATAGGTGTGGGTGAGAAACAGATCAATATTTAAGTCCTTTTTTTACTTTAAATTCTCCTCACTCCCAGTAGGTGGCGATAGGCACAGAGAATGTGAATTGCCAAAAACAAAAGAAGAATGTGAAAGTGAAATTGGAGATTTATAGTGAAAAAGACTTAAATATTGATCTGTTTCTCACCCACACCTATCATATCGCTGCTGAAGACATGGATTTAACCACTGGAGTTGAATGGATTACTTTTATGCTGCATTTATATGCATTTTGGACCTTCAAAGTTCTGGCCACCATTAACTTGCATTGTAAGGGCCTACAGAACTGAGATATTATTCTAACAATCTTCTAACAGTCTTAGTTTATGTTCAGCAGAAGAAATAAGAGTTGACATGAGGGTGAGAAAATAATGAGAGAATTTAAATTTTTGGGTGAACTATCCCTTTAATATTAGTTTAATAGAATATGTATTTGGCATAATATAATGTCTTATTATTTAATCCAACATTGCTAAAACACCAGATATTTAACTTCTAAAAATGAATTTTGTCTTTATCATTTTACATGTGTTATTGTCATAATATTGTTTGTTTGTGGGGGTTTCTAGGTCTAGTGCCGAGGTGGTCCCAGAATCTCCTGTCACTGTTACCTCCTCTGTCTCAGTCACAGAAGAGGAGAGTAGTGGAAAAGTCCCACAGGTCATAGAAGTATCCAGCTCAGATGATCTTCGACCCCTATGCACCAGCCCTGACCCCAGCTTTGGTACTGAGGTGAGAAAAGTGAAAAGTGATGTGTTATTTTTTAATGTAAAAGATTTTGATTGTTTTCAATACTTCAATACTAATTAAGCCTTTTATTTTTTTTAGGGATTGCTCCGTCTCCACCTGCTTGAGGCTCAAAATTTGGTTGCCAAGGACAACACGATGGGTGGAATGGTGAAGGGAAAAAGTGACCCCTATGTTAACATCCAAATCGGAGACAAAACCTTTAAAAGCCATGTGATCAAGGAAAACCTCAACCCCACCTGGAACGAGATGTATGAGGTAGGTTAAGGCTCCCAAAGGTCAGATTTTTAGTTTTAGGCCATGTCAACACTAATATGTTCTCCATTTCCTAAAGTATGCAGTATTAGAGAGCATTTTCCAAAGTCTCCATTTTGGGTGGAGGAAAACCCTGTTCCATTGTGGATGAGAGATGTAAACGTAGCAAAATCAGTGCGTTTTTAACCGAAAGTGTATTAGTGTGGGTGTCCCCTTAGTTGTCTACTCATGTTAAAGTGTTTTCAGAACAATAAATATACCTGTTTCAAATGTAATGGCATGTGATCAATGCTTTTCACAGCTGGTTTTGGCCTCAAACTCGACCCCAGATGTTCTTGTGGAGGTCTTTGATAAAGACATGGACAAAGATGACTTTTTAGGAAGGTATGTGGACCAAAGTATCAGTTGCACTCACCCTGATGCTAATTGCAGGACACCAGTGTGCATTTTTACTAGAGGTAGACCGATATATCGGTTTTACCGATTAATCGGTGCCAATAGATGCTTTTTTGAACTATCGGTTATCTGCAAAAATCTATGCTGATAGTTGCCTATAGTTTTTTTTTTATTTCTCTGTTTTTGTTTGTGGCAGACACTAGAGGATTCTACAGTTAGAACGGCTTGATTCTACAGTTTAACAGCGGCCTCTAGAGGTGAAATGTAAACAATCACGTGGGGATTTGCTAGATTTAAATCTTTCATCATTGACAGTATTGATCCATATTTTTATCCTCATTTCGATACATATTTTGTAAATGCAATTGTAATGGAGCTAAGTCACCATCATTTCAAAATAAGAGTTTCTTGTGTGTTTTGGCCTTGTTTTTAGTTAAAAGTCCTGCATTATGCACCAAATCTTATTAGTTATTAATTGTTATTGGAATTTTGGTTGAACAATTAACTGCATCTGGGATTTTATTTATTTAGGACTAGTAAGGAAAGATTAAGACTAACTAGCAGCCATATCACCCTGTTGCTGTAAACTGGTTGCCCACTGAAGCTAAGCAGGGTTGAGCCTTGTTAGTACCTGGATGGAAGACCTCCTGGGGAAAACTATGGTTGCTGCTGGATGAGTTGTTAGTGAGGCCAGCAGGAGGTGCTCATCCAGCTTTCTATGTGGGCCCTAATGCCCCAGTATAGTGATGGGGTCAGCATACTGTAAAAAGGCACCGTCCTTCGGATGAGATGTTAAACTTAGGTCCTGACTCTCTGTGGTCGTTAAAAACCCCAAGGCACTTCTCGCAAAGAGTAGGGGTGTAACCCCGGTGTCCTGGCCAAATTCCCCCCATGGGCCCTTATCAGTCATGGCCTCCAAATAATCCCCATCCATGAATTGGCTCTATCACTCTACCCTCTCCTCTCCACCAATATCTGGTGTGTGGTGAGCGTACTGGTGCACTATGGCTGCCGTCGCATCATCCAGGTGGATGCTGCACACTGGTTGTGGTTGAGGAGAGTCCCCCTATACTACGTAAAGCGCTTTGAGTGTCTTGAAAGCACTATATAAATTTAACGTTCATTCATTCATTCATTCATAAGAAAACGTTTTAGCATTCTATAAATGAATTTTGAAAACTATCGGCCGATTAATCGGTTATTGGCCTTTTCCAACACCTTAGTTATCAGTATCTGCTAAGTCAACTATCGGTCGACCTCTAATTTTTACATTTAGCAATTTCATGGGATTTTACTTGTCAAAACTCAGTAAAATATGTGCTGGATGTTTACATAGGATCAAGATCAGCTTACAGGAAATCATTCAATCTCAGTTTATGGACCAGGTGAGTATTTCATTATTGATTTCTTTCTTCTTTCAATTTTAATGAGTGTTTTTTGAACCGTTTATACATGATTGTTGAAAAGGGGCATTTACTGAGGATTGTCTTTTATGTACTAGTAAAGTGAAAATGATTTAGTGATATTGAATTGATTATTGATTTCTGAATATATAATGTTGTGTAATGTTCTGAATGTAGTATTTGTTTCATTTGTTTTCTCTTCTTCTGTGTCAGTGGTTTTCTCTGAGTGATGTCAAACATGGTCGTCTTCATTTAGTTCTTGAGTGGCTTCCCACAGTAACACAACCTGACAAACTGCAAAAGGTTAGCGTTATTAAATGTTAAATATTTAACATGTATTTTTTTATGTTTGTTGTTTTTAATATTATATAACAGTTAATATAGAATTATCAGGAAATCAAGGCAGAGATATCTTTACATGTATTGCTAAAACGGTTTTTTTTTCTTTGTACATGAAAAATACTTTAATAATTTTAATTAAATACACATTTCCAATCCTTTTTTGTCTGCTGAACCCTTATGAACCAAATTTATTTACTTTAAATCCCCCTGAGATTACAAACAATATTCTAACCTTTCAATAAATATATAAAAATGAATCCTAAATTTGTAGGGCTAATTTTGAATGTAAGAGCAAAGTTAAATTAGTTATAACTTAATTATATAAAGTTATATATTGTTTTTACTTTACACATTTTTTTAAATGTAAAAAAAAAATATGATAATTTACATTTATATTATTTTATTTTTACTTTAGATTATTTTTATTACTTTTATCTTGTCATTAGCATTTCTGTTACAATCTCCTGAATGCCCTGCATTTCATTATGAACTTCTAGTGGATAACAATTCTCAGTTGGGAAACCCTAGCATAGACAATCAGTTAGTTTACTCACTACTGAATAGATTGTGTTTATTTTTTTGATCAAATCATTCTGTGATTGTCCAGGCTCTGCGGTTACAGTCCTTACACTCGTACCAGAACAAATCTGTGCCGTCAGCAGCTCTACTCTACATCCTCATAGAAAGAGCACATGACCTGCCGGTACATCTGAAAAACACATACAGTACACATGCAAATGTGACACAAATACAGAGTTGCATTATATTAAATGGAATTGTCAAAATCATGTTCATATGTGTGTTCATGTGTGCAGCTTAAGAAGAGTGGAAAGGAGCCTAAAGCTGCTGCAGAGCTGGTTCTTGGTGACATTTCTCATAAAACCAAGGTGAGATTTAGTGCTTTTTACAAAACTCAGTAGTTTGGTACCACTTCTGGCCTATAAGAATAAGCAAAGCTCTTTTCTGGTCTCTTTAAAGGTGTGCGAGCGTTCTGCATCTCCTCAGTGGAGTGAAGCTTTTCACTTCCTTGTTCACAACCCGAGAGAGGAGATTCTTATTATCAAGGTAAAAACAGAGGGAGTTTACATCACTGTTGATACTGTATATGATAATTACGAACATTGAAAATAGATAATGCCTATTTAATGCTTTTCTTTCACCCTCATAGCTTTCCAGTGCATGGGAACAGCCCTTGGGCTCTTTGATTCTACCAATCAGAGAGCTGCTTTCAAAACCAGAGCTACTGATGGACCAATGGTTGGGTTTAGATGGAGCAGGTCCTGACAGTCAAATTCTGCTGAGGGCACAACTTAAGGTGAAGCACACATGCGTGCACAAATTAATCCCTTACGTTACTTAATTACAGTAAAAGTAATCAGAGTACAGTAACTTGTTACCCCAAGTTGGGATAGGAGTAAGTATTTTAACATCAAAAAGATCACACACAATACCTTGGCTGAAGTGTTCTTCTCAAATTGATCATATTTCAGATTTTGGACTCAAGGATAGATGCAAGTGTCTTTGAAAGTAAGAAGTCTGTTATAGATGAAGATCATTCTGTGGTAGGACACCATGAGGTGAAAAAGCCAGCTGTTATTGAGCATTCACAGGCTGCTGTCAGTAAGGAATCTGAGAAGAAAACCCTACCAACAAAAGGGTTAGTTTGTTGTGTTATAAATCTACTTATTTTATTGCAAAGCCATATGATTTTATTGGAACTGAAGAAGATTGTGTGTGCTGGTGACCAACAGGGTGACTTTACCTGTCTCTGTATCACTGCCTGAAGAACATAAAAAACAAACAGCCGCTCATGTCACTGATGATCATCATCTTACACCATCCACTCCTAAAACACAGCTTGAAACCAAGGTTAGTTTTTACATGTATCTACTGTATCAAAAGTCACAGAGACATTTTGCCATTTTTTATTTTATTTAATGCATGTTTTTTTATTTATAGTAATATTTTATTTAATGTTATTTTATTTACATTTAAAAACTGCTTGAAACCAAAGTTAGTTTTTGCATGTGACCATATCAAAAGTCACTTAAAGACATTTATATATTTTTTATTCTTTATTTATTTGCTTGTTTAATATTATTATTTAATGTGTGTTTTCATTTATTTTTATTTATTGTCATTTTTTTATTTAATTGTATTATATTTATACATTTTCTTTTATTATATAAAATTTAAACACTACTTGAAACCAAAGTGAATTTTGCATGTCACTTAAAGGCTAGCTTTTGTTTATTTTATTATTTTATTTTTATTATTATTATTATTATTATTTAATGTATGTTTTTATTTTATTTTTTTATTTATAGTAATTTTTAACTTTATTTTTTTGTAAAAACTTCTTGAAATCAAAGTTAGTTTTTGCATGTGACTATATTAAAATTCACTTAAAGACTGTCATGTGTATTTTGTTGATTCTTGTATTTCATGTCTTTTATTTTGAAAATTCTAGTTCCTGTTTTATGTCATGTGATCCCCTTGTCATGTGATGTCATGTTTTCCCTTCATGTTCATGTGTCTTGTTTTCATTGGTTGATTGTCTTGTTATCTTGATTAGAGTTCTGTTTGTTCATTGGTTTGTTCTCCCATGTCCATGTATGTATACCCTCATGTTTTCCATTGTCCTTGGTCAAGTATTGTATGTGTTTAGCAACATGCCATGCCATGCCATGCCATGCCATGCCATGCCATGCCATGCCATGCCATGCCATGCCATGCCATGCTGTTTATGTTTATTATGTTTGGGATACACGTTTTGGATTTCACGTATGTAAATAAATGCACTTGGGTTCATCTTTATCACGTCTTCATCGTCTTCGTCATTGCCAGTGCCAGCAGCTACATTACAAAGACATTTAGCTATTTTTTATTTTCTTCTTTGTAATTTATTCATTGTTATTATTATTATTATTATTTAATGCATGTTTTTATATAATTTTTATTTATTGTAATATTTCATTTTATTTAACTTAAATATATGTGGTTTTGCTAAACATATTTTTTTTTCATTTACAGGATGTCAGCAAAGTCCCTGATTCCACTTCCCCTGTAGGTGGATCTGGTCATGCAATGGCACCAAATAAAACATCCGAATCAAAGTCAGCAGCCAATGAACAAGACACCGATAAACCAGTAGAACAGTGAGTTACAACATCATACGGCTTGATATGCTTTTGGTTATCCAGATGTAACTTGATTCATTAGGAAAATCACAGTAATCATGGGCCATGACCATAAAAAGATTGATTTATGTCTGTCTTTATGTGTTTTTCATGTTAAACAGGTCTTCTAAAAAGGCTTCTCTTAGTGTTTCTGTGGAGGAGTCAAAG
Source organism: Myxocyprinus asiaticus (assembly GCF_019703515.2). Lineage (NCBI taxonomy): Eukaryota > Metazoa > Chordata > Actinopteri > Cypriniformes > Catostomidae > Myxocyprinus > Myxocyprinus asiaticus. The sequence continues at coordinate 6,346,809 of NC_059352.1, forward strand.
GTCACTAGTTCTAAAGACGTTCGGCCTCAGAAGACTAGCCATGACCCCAGCTTTGGCACTAAGGTGAGACTATCTTTACATTGCCTTTAAGTACCGTATTCTCTTGACCTTTCAGTGCCCTAGTTGTTATTCTTCACCATCTCTCCAATAGGGTGTGCTGCGTATCCTTCTTTTGGAGGCTCAGGATCTGGTTGCCAAGGACAACATGATGGGTGGAATGGTGAAAGGAAAAAGTGACCCCTATGTTAACATCCAAATCGGAGACAAAACCTTTAAAAGCCATGTGATCAAGGAAAACCTCAACCCCACCTGGAATGAGATGTATGAGGTAGGTTAAGGCTCCCAAAGGTCAGATTTTTAGTTTTAGGCCATGTCCACACTAATATGTTCTCCATTTCCTAAAGTATGCAGTATTAGAGTGTTTTCAAAAGTCTCCATTTTGGGTGGAGGAAAACCCTGTTCCATTGTGGATGAGAGATTTAAACATAGCAAAATCAGTGCGTTTTTAACCGAAAGTGTATTAGTGTGGGTATCCCCTTAGTTGTCTACTCATGTTAAAGTGTTTTCAGAACAATAAATATACCTGTTTCAAATGTAATGGCATGTGATCAATGCTTTTCACAGCTGGTTTTGACCTCAAACTCGACCCCAGATGTTCTTGTGGAGGTCTTTGATAAAGACATGGACAAAGATGACTTTTTAGGAAGGTATGTGGACCAAAATATCAGTTGCACTCACCCTGATGCTAATTGCAGGACACCAGTGTGCATTTTTACTAGAGGTAGACCGATATATCGGTTTTACCGATTAATCGGTGCTGATAGTTGCTTTTTTGAACTATCGGTTAACTGCAAAAATCTATGCCAATAGTTGCCAATAGTTTTTTTTTTTTTATTTCTCTGTTTTTGTTTGTGGCAGACGCTAGAGGATTTTACAATTAGAACGGCTTGATTCTACAGTTTAACAGCGGCCTCTAGAGGTGAAATGTAAACAATCATGTGGGGATTTGCTAGATTTAAATCTTTCATCATTGACAGTATTGATCCATATTTTTATCCTTATTTCCATACATATTTTGTAAATGCAATTGTAATGGAGCTAAGTCACCATCATTTCAAAATAAGAGTTTCTTGTGTGTTTTGGCCTTGTTTTTAGTTAAAAGTCCTGCATTATGCACCACATCTTACTAGTTATTCATTATTTTGGGGATTTTGGTTGAACTATTAACTGCATCTGGGATTTTATGTCTTTTGGACTAGTAAAGAAAGACTAAGAAATCTTTTTAGCATTCTATAAATGAATTTTGAAGACTATCGGCCGATTAATCGGTTATCGACCTTTTCCAACACCTTAGTTATTGGTATCTGCTAAATCAACTATCGGTCGACCTCTAATTTTTACATTTAGCAATTTCATGGGATTTTACTTGTCAAAACTCAGTAAAATATGTGCTGGATGTTTACATAGGATCAAGATCAGCTTACAGGAAATCATTCAATCTCAGTTTATGGACCAGGTGAGTATTTCATTATTGATTTCTTTCTTCATTCAATTTTAATGAGTGTTTTTTGAACCGTTTATACATGATTGTTGAAAAGGGGCATTTACTGAGGATTGTCTTTTATGTACTAGTAAAGTGAAAATGATTTAGTGATATTGAATTGATTATTGATTTCTGAATATATAATGTTGTGTAATGTTCTGAATGTAGTATTTGTTTCATTTGTTTTCTCCTGTCAGTGGTTTTCTCTGAGTGATGTCAAACATGGTCGTCTTCATTTAGTTCTTGAGTGGCTTCCCACAGTAACACAACCTGACAAACTGCAAAAGGTTAGTGTTATTAAATGTTAAATATTTAACATGTATTTTTTTATGTTTGTTGTTTTTAATATTATATAACAGTTAATATAGAATTATCAGGAAATCAAGGCAGAGATATCTTTGCATGAAATGCTAAAACATTTCTTTGTACAGGAAAAATACTTTCTAATAAGTTGACTTTAAATTAAATTAAATACAAGATTTACCCAGACTATAAAAATTATACAACATTAAATTAAATTAAGATCTACCCAGACCTGGGTTCCCTATCTGTCACTCACTCGACGTTGTGTCGATGTAGTGACGCTAGGGGTCACTCTTGGGAGCCCGAGACACCTCTGGTCTTTGATAAAAGGCCAATGAAAATTGGCGAGTGGTATTTGCATGCCACTCCCCCGGACATACGGGTATAAAAGGAGCTGGTATGCAACCACTCATTCAGATTTTCTCTTCGGAGCCGAACGGTCATGCTCATTGAGCTGAATACTACTGTTCATTCACCTCTGCTGGATCTGATGGCGCATTTCAGCGGCATCTCCCTCCTCTGCACTGGTGCACGGCAGTGAATGCCCCTTGGTGCTTCGGCAGAAAAACAAGAGAGTATATTTTCTGAAAGAGCTTTTCCTCCTCTAAAAGAGTATATATTTCTCTAAAAGAGCGGCACACACGGAACGTCTTTTTAAAGACGCGTCTTTTTAAAGATGCCTTTTCTGTTGTGTGTTATTCCTGGTTGCGGTCATTATCTCTCAACTTCGGATGGTCATGATCGCTGTCTTTTGTGTCTGGGCGCGACCCTCATGGAGGCAGCATTTGTGGATGGTTCATGTTCTTACTGCGAGAACATGACCATGGCAACGTTGCGGTCGCGGCTTACTTTTGTAAGAAAGCAAGCCACCCCAGCGGCTCCCCGCCTCGGTCCTTCTACCTACAGGTATGAGGCCAGCGCGGCTAGCACTGGGGGCGATTTGGGGACCCCAATGGGATCGTCTCCGCCGGGTATCCCCCTGCGGACCTCCCATTCCCCAGCATGCTCATCTGCCCCAGTCGGGCTTCCAGATGAGTTTGCCGGCTCGTCTCATGGCGAGTCTGGCTTCTTGTTCGGAGCCCACGAAGATGATGAGCTCTCGAGCGCAGCATCAGAGAGCGGCTTGTCCAGTCGGACACAGAAGCCTCAGCTGGGCTTCCCCCTTCGGGGAGGATTGCCCAGTCACAGGCCAATGCCGAAATTATGGACATGCTTTCCCGGGCGGCCGCGAGCGTCAGGTTAGAGCGGAACCGTCCGCTCTCCCCTGAACCCTCGCGGCTTGATGATTGGTTTCTGGGCTCGCGGCGCCGCTCAAAGCAGCCACGCCTCGCTCCAGTGCCATTCTTCTCGGAAGTGCACAAGGAGCTGACGAAGTCGTGGGAGGCACCTTTTACTGCCCGGCCCCGATTCCGCAGGTCCCCCGCTCTCACTACCCTCGATGGCGGGGCGGCCAGGGGCTATACGGCGATTTTCCCTGGTGGATAAGGCACTCGCGGTGCACCTATGCCCGCAGAGCGCCGCCACCTGGCGCGGACGCCCTAAGCTCCCGTCCAAGCCCTGTAGGCTCACGTCGTCCCTGACGGCTAAAGCCTACAGCGCTGCTGGACAAGCCGCCTCTACCCTGCACGCCATGGCTCTCCTGCAGGTCCACCAAGTCAAGTTGCTGAAAGAACTGCACGAGGGTAGTTCCGCCCCAGACTTGATGCAGGAACTGCGCTCGGTGACCGACCTCGCTCTCCGAGCGACGAAGGTCACGGCGCGGTCTCTTGGGCGGACTATGGCCACACTAGTGGTCCAGGAGCGGCACCTTTGTCTCAACCTGGTCGAGATGGGCGAGGCCGACAAGACACGGTTCCTTGCTGCCCCCATTTCCCAGGCGGGCCTATTCGGCGACACCATCGAGGACTTTGCCCAGCAGTTCTCCTCGCGTCTTTACGAAGATCACAGAGGCTGCCTTTACCCCGTTAAGGGAGGTGGGCATTCGCATTCTCAACTATCTCGACGACTGACTAATCCTAGCTCACTCTCGAGACATGTTGTGCGCACACAGGGACCTGGTGCTCTCACACCTCAGCCGACTAGGGCTTCGGGTCAACTGGGAAAAAAGCAAGCTCCTCCCGGTTCACAGCATCTCTTTTCTCGGTTTGGAGTTGGACTCAGTCTCCTTGACGGTGCGCCTTACGAATGAGCGTGCCCAGTCAGTGCTGGCCTGTTTGAAGGCGTTCAAACAGAAAACAGTGGTTCCACTGAAACTTTTTCAGAGGCTCCTGGGGCATATGGCGTCTTCGGCGGTGGCCACCCCACTCGGGTTGATGCATATGAGGCCGCTTCAGCACTGGCTCCAGACTCAAGTCCCGAGATGGGCATGGCGCCACGGGACACATCGCGTGGCCATCACACCGGTCTGTCACTGTCTTTTCAGCCCTTGGACCGACCTCTCGTTTCTACGAGCAGGTTTTCCTTTAGAACTGGTCTCCAGGCGCGTCGTGGTCACGACAGATGCCTTCAAAACGGGCTGGGGCGCTGTTTGCAATGAGCATGCAGCCGCCGGCCTCTGGACTGCATTGGCACATCAACTGCCTCGAGTTATTGGCAATTCTGCTCACCCTGCGGAGGTTCCGGCCGTTGATCCAGGGCAAGCACGTGATAGTTCGGACAGACAGCATGGCAACGGTAGCATATGTCAACCGCCAAGGCGGTCTGCACTCTCGTTGTATGTCACAACTCGCCCGCCGTCTCCTCCTCTGGAGTCAGAAGCACTTCAAGTCGCTGCGAGCCACTCACATCCCGGGCAAACTCAACACGACAGCGGACACGCTGTCATGGCAGGTTACCCTCAGGGGAGAGTGGAGACTCCACCCTCAGGTGGTCCATCTGATTTGGAGTCGATTCGGACAGGCACAGGTGGATCTGTTCGCCTCCCAAGAATCCTCCCACTGCCTGCCCTGGTACGCCCTCACCGAGGCTCCCCTCGGCATAGACGCACTGGCACACAGCTGGCCCCCTTGCCTACGCAAATATGCGTTTCCCCCAGTGAGCCTGCTTGCACAGACCCTGTGCAAGGTCAGGGAGGACGAGGAGCAGGTCGTCCTGGTAGCACCCTACTGGCCCACCCAGACATGGTTCTTGGACCTCACGCTCCTCACGACAGCTCCCCCCTGGCGAATTCCCCTGAGGAAGGACCTTCTTTCTCAGGGATGGGGCACCCTCTGGCACCCGTGCCCAGACCTCTGGAATCTCCACGTCTGGCCCCTGGACGGGACGCGGAAGACCTAAGCGGTCTACCACCCACGGTGATAGACACGATTACTCAGGCCAGGGCCCGCTCTACGAGGCGCCTGTATGCCTTGAAGTGGGGTCTGTTCGCTAAGTGGTGTTCTTCCCGACGCGAAGACCCCCAGAGATGCGCAGTCGGATCGGTGCTTTCCTTCCTGCAGGAGAGGTTGGAAGGGAGGCTGTCCCCTTCCATCTTGAAGGTGTACGTTGCCGCCATAGCAGCACACCACGATGCAGTCGACTGTAAGTCCTTGGGGAAGCACGACCTGATCATCAGGTTCCTAAGAGGCGCCAGGAGGCTGAATCCCTCCAGACCATGCCTTGTTCCCTCATGGGACCTCTCTGTAGTCCTTCAGGGTCTACAGAGAGCCCCCTTTGAGCATTTGCAGTCAGCCGAGCTTAAGGCACTCTCCTTGAAGACTGCCCTCCTGACTGCGCTCACTTCCATCAAGAGGGTAGGTGACCTGCAAGCGTTCTCTGTCAGCGAAACGTACCTGGAGTTCAGTCCGGGTTACACTCACATGATCCTGAGACCCCGACCGGGCTATGTGCCCAAGGTTCCCACCACCCCTTTTAGGGACCAGGTGGTGAACCTGCAAGCGCTGCCCCAGGGGGAGGCAGACCCAGCCCTGTCGTTGCTGTGTCTGGTGCGCGCTTTACGCATCTATTTGGATTGCACGCAGAGCTTTAGAATCTCTGAGCAGCTCTTTGTCTGCTTTGGTGCACAGCGGAAAGGAAACGCTGTCTTCAAGCAGAGGATCGCCCACTGGCTCATTGACGCCATAACTATGGCATATCTCGCCCAGGACATGCCGCCCCCGGTAGGGCTACGAGCCCATTCTACCAGGGGTGTAGCGGCTTCCTGGGCCCTGGCCAGAGGTGCCTCTCTAACAGACATTTGCAGAGCAGCGGGCTGGGCAACACCCAACACCTTTGCAAGGTTCTACAACCTCCGGGTGGAACCAGTTTCGTCCCAGGTAGTGGCACGCAACACAAGCGGATAAGCCCGGAATAGCTGGCCGGGTGTATCGCTTGCACATAGTGCTTTCCACCTCCTTTTGAGCTGAAGACATGTGCCATTAATTCCCAGTAGTGTTCACAAACTTTGTTCCCTGGTTGACTTCCTCCGAGCCCTGTGGCAGTCGAGTTTTCGGAGAGACTCGCTGCCGGCCCAGTACACGTGCTAACTAAGAGTCCTGTTTTGGGGTAGGTGCTCCGCATGTGGCGGTTCCCTGTAAGGCTAACCCTATGTGATATATATCTTCCGCTAGTTCATTTCCCTGTTGGCAAACTGCGTCTTCCTAGGGCAGAGCCCCTCTGCCCCAGTCTCCATGTTTGTAGTAACTCTTCCCCCGTTGGGTAGGATCTAACTTGAAGACTCTCCACATGGTCTGCTGGCTATGAGGCACACAGTAGTCTGCCCACCACACACCGCCAGTTCACGTAACACAGTTCAGCCAATTGTGGTGTTTCGAATAGGGACCACTAGTGTCACTACATCGACACAACGTCGAGTGAGTGACAGATAGGGAATGTCATGGTTACTTGTGTAACCTCCATTCCCGTATGGAGGGAACGAGACGTTGTGTCCCTCCTGCCACAACGCTGAACTACCCGCTGAAATGGCCGGACCTTATATCGGCTCCTCAGCATAAAACCTGCATGAGTGGTTGCATACCAGCTCCTTTTATACCCGTATGTCCGGGGGAGTGGCATGCAAATACCACTCGCTAATTTTCATTGGCCTTTTATCAAAGACCAGAGGTGTCTCGGGCTCCCAAGAGTGACCCCTAGTGTCACTACATCGACACAACATCTCGTTCCCTCCATCAGGGAACGGAGGTTACACAAGTAACCATGACATTTTCCAATGCTTTTTTGTTTGCTGAACCCTTATTAAACCACATTTATTAATTCGAAGCCACCCTGAGATTCCAAACAATATTATAAACTTTCAATAAAGTTATGAATATTAATTATGCATTTCATTGATAATTTTGTATGTAAGAGCAAAGTTAAATTAGTTATAACTTAATTATAACTAATTAAATTAGTATATAACTATTAAGTTATATATTGTTTTTTTACTTTACACATTTTTTTAAATGTAAAAAAAATATTTATAATAATTTACATTTTAAATTATTTTATTTTTACTTCATATTATTTTTATTACTTTTATCTTGTCATTAGCATTTCTGTTACAATCTCCTGAATGCCCTGCATTTCATTATGAACTTCTAGTGGATAACAATTCTCAGTTGGGAAACCCTAGCATAGACAATCAGTTTACTCACTACTGAATAGATTGTGTTTATTTTTTTGATCAAATCATTCTGTGATTGTCCAGGCTCTGCAGTTACAGTCCATACACTCGTACCAGAACAAATCTGTGCCGTCAGCAGCTCTACTCTACATCCTCATAGAAAGAGCACATGACCTGCCGGTACATCTGAAAAACACATACAGTACACATGCAAATGTGACACAAATACAGAGTTGCATTATATTAAATGGAATTGTCAAAATCATGTTCATATGTGTGTTCATGTGTGCAGCTTAAGAAGAGTGGAAAGGAGCCTAAAGCTGCTGCAGAGCTGGTTCTTGGTGAAATTTCTCATAAAACCAAGGTGAGATTTAGTGCTTTTTACAAAACTCAGCAGTTTGGTACCACTTCTGGCCTATAAGAATAAGCAAAGCTCTTTTCTGGTCTCTTTAAAGGTGTGCGAGCGTTCTGCATCTCCTCAGTGGAGTGAAGCTTTTCACTTCCTTGTTCACAACCCGAGAGAGGAGATTCTTATTATCAAGGTAAAAACAGAGGGACTTTACATCTCTGTTGATACTGTATATGATAATTACGAACATTGAAAATAGATAATGCCTATTTAATGCTTTTCTTTCACCCTCATAGCTTTCCAGTGCATGGGAACAGCCCTTGGGCTCTTTGATTCTACCAATCAGAGAGCTGCTTTCAAAACCAGAGCTACTGATGGACCAATGGTTGGGTTTAGATGGAGCAGGTCCTGACAGTCAAATTCTGCTGAGGGCACAACTCAAGGTGAAGCACACATGCGCGCACAAAGTAATCCCTTACGTTACTTAATTACAGTAAAAGTAATCAGAGTACAGTAACTTGTTACCCCAAGTTGGGATAGGAGTAAGTATTTTAACATCAAAAAGATCACACACAATACCTTGGCTGAAGTGTTCTTCTCAAATTGATCATATTTCAGATTTTGGACTCAAGGATAGATGCAAGTGTCTTTGAAAGTAAGAAGTCTGTTATAGATGAAGATCATTCTGTGGTAGGACACCATGAGGTGAAAAAGCCAGCTGTTATTGAACATTCACAGGCTGCTGTCAGTAAGGAATCTGAGAAGAAAACCCTACCAACAAAAGGGTTAGTTTGTTGTGTTATAAATCTACTTATTTTATTGCAAAGCCATATGATTTTATTGGAACTGAAGAAGATTGTGTGTGCTGGTGACCAACAGGGAGGCTTTACCTGTCTCTGTATCACTGCCTGAAGAACATAAAAAACAAACAGCCGCTCATGTCACTGATCATCATCATCTTACACCATCCACTCCTAAAACACAGCTTGAAACCAAGGTTAGTTTTTACATGTATCTATTGTATCAAAAGTCACATTTGCCATTTTTCATTTTATTTTAAAAAATTATTATTTTATTTAATGCATGTTTTTTATTTATAGTAATATTTTATTTAATGTTATTTTATTTAGATTTAAAAACTGCTTGAAACCAAAGTTAGTTTTTGCATGTGACCATATCAAAAGTCACAAAGACATTTATCTATTTTTTATTCTTTATTTATTTGCTTGTTTAATATTATTATTTAATGTATGTTTTCATTTATTTTTATTTATTGTCATTTTTTATTTAATTGTATTATATTTATACATTTTCTTTTATTATATCAAATTTAAACACTACTTGAAACCAAAGTGAATTTTGCATGTCACTTAAAGGCTAGCTTTTGTTTATTTTATTATTTTATTTTTATTATTATTATTATTATTATTATTATTATTATTTAATGTATGTTTTTATTTTTTTATTTATAGTAATTTTTAACTTTAATTTTTTTGTAAAAACTTCTTGAAATCAAAGTTAGTTTTTGCATGTGACTATATTAAAAGTCACTTAAAGACTGTCATGTGTATTTTGTTGATTCTTGTATTTCATGTTTTTTATTTTGAAAATTCTAGTTCCTGTTTTATGTCATGTGATTCCCTTGTCATGTGATGTCATGTTTTCCCTTCATGTTCATGTGTCTTGTTTTCATTGGCTGATTGTCTTGTTATCTTGATTAGAGTTCTGTTTGTTCATTGGTTTGTTCTCCCATGTCCATGTATGTATACCCTCATGTTTTCCATTGTCCTTGGTCAAGTATTGTATGTGTTTAGCAATATGCCATGCCATGCCATGCCATGCCATGCCATGCCATGCCATGCCATGCCATGCCATGCCATGCTATGCTATGCTGTTTGTTTATTATGTTTGGGATACACATTTTGGATTTCACGTATGTAAATAAATTGCACTTGGGTTCATCTTTATCACGTCTTCATCGTCTTCGTCATTGCCAGTGCCAGCAGCTACATTACAAAGACATTTAGCTATTTTTTATTTTCTTCTTTGTAATTTATTCATTGTTGTTTATTATTATTATTATTATTATTATTATTATTTAATGCATGTTTTTATATAATTTTTATTTATTGTAATATTTCATTTTATTTAACTTAAATGTATGTGGTTTTGCTAAACATTTATTTTTTTCATTTACAGGATGTCAGCAAAGTCCCTGATTCCACTTCCCCTGTGGGTGGATCTAGTCATGCAATGGCACCAAATAAAACATCTGAATCAAAGTCAACAGCCAATGAACAAGACACCGATAAACCAGTAGAACAGTGAGTTACAACATCATACGGCTTGATATGCTTTTGGTTATCCAGATGTAACTTGATTCATTAGGAAAATCACAGTAATCATGGGCCATGACCATAAAAAGATTGATTTATGTCTGTCTTTGTGTGTTTTTCATGTTAAACAGGTCTTCTAAAAAGGCTTCTCTTAGTGTTTCTGTGGAGGAGTCAAAGGTCACTAGTTCTAAAGACGTTCGGCCTCAAAAGACTAGCCATGACCCCAGCTTTGGCACTAAGGTGAGACTATCTTTACATTGCCTTTAAGTGCCATATTCTCTTGACCTTTCAGTGCCCTAATTGTTATACTTCACCATCTCTCCAACAGGGTGTGCTGCGTATCCTTCTTTTGGAGGCTCAGGATCTGGTTGCCAAGGACAACATGATGGGTGGAATGGTGAAAGGAAAAAGTGACCCCTATGTTAACATCCAAATCGGAGACAAAACCTTTAAAAGCCATGTGATCAAGGAAAACCTCAACCCCACCTGGAATGAGATGTATGAGGTAGGTTAAGGCTCCCAAAGGTCAGATTTTTAGTTTTAGGCCATGTCCACACTAATATGTTCTCCATTTCCTAAAGTATGCAGTATTAGAGTGTTTTCAAAAGTCTCCATTTTGGGTGGAGAAAAACCCTGTTCCATTGTGGATGAGAGATTTAAACATAGCAAAATCAGTGCGTTTTTAACCGAAAGCGTATTAGTGTGGGTGTCCTCTTAGTTGTCTACTCATGTTAAAGTGTTTTCAGAACAATAAATATACCTGTTTCAAATGTAATGGCATGTGATCAATGCTTTTCACAGCTGGTTTTGACCTCAAACTCGACCCCAGATGTTCTTGTGGAGGTCTTTGATAAAGACATGGACAAAGATGACTTTTTAGGAAGGTATGTGGACCAAAGTATCAGTTGCACTCATCCCTGATGCTAATTGCAGTACACCAGTGTGCATTTTTACTAGAGGTAGACCGATATATCGGTTTTACCGATTAATCGGTGCCGATAGTTGCCTATAGTTTTTATTTTTTTATTTCTCTGTTTTTGTTTGTGGCAGACGCTAGAGGATTTTACAATTAGAACGGCTTGATTCTACAGTTTAACAGCGGCCTCTAGAGGTGAAATGTAAACAATCATGTGGGGATTTGCTAGATTTAAATCTTTCATCATTGACAGTATTGATCCATATTTTTATCCTCATTTCGATACATATTTTGTAAATGAAATTGTAATGGAGCCAAGTCGCCATCATTTCAAAATAAGAGTTTCTTGTGTGTTTTGGCCTTGTTTTTAGTTAAAAGTCCTGCATTATGCACCACATCTTACTAGTTATTCATTATTTTGGGGATTTTTGTTGAACAATTAACTACATCTGGGATTTTACATCTTTTGGACTAGTAAAGAAAGACTAAGAAATCTTTTTAGCATTCTATAAATGAATTTTGAAGACTATCGGCCGATTAATCGGTTATCGGCCTTTTCCAACACCTTAGTTATCGGTATCTGCTAAATCAACTATCGGTCGACCTCTAATTTTTACATTTAGTGATTTCATGGGATTTTACTTGTCAAAACTCAGTAAAATATATGCTGGATGTTTACATAGGATCAAGATCAGCTTACAGGAAATCATTCAATCTCAGTTTATGGACCAGGTGAGTATTTCATTATTGATTTCTTTCTTCTTTCAATTTTAATGAGTTTTTTGAACCGTTTATACATGATTGTTGAAAAGGGGCATTTACTGAGGATTGTCTTTTATGTACTAGTAAAGTGAAAATGATTTAGTGATATTGAATTGATTATTGATTTCTGAATATATAATGTTGTGTAATGTTCTGAATGTAGTATTTGTTTCATTTGTTTTCTCTTCTTCTGTGTCAGTGGTTTTCTCTGAGTGATGTCAAACATGGTCTTCTTCATTTAGTTCTTGAGTGGCTTCCCACAGTAACACAACCTGACAAACTGCAAAAGGTTAGTGTTATTAAATGTTAAATATTTAACATGTATTTTTTAATGTTTGTTGTTTTTAATATTATATAACAGTTAATATAGAATTATCAGGAAATCAAGGCAGAGATATCTTTGCATGAAATGCTTAAACATTTCTTTGTACAGGAAAAATACTTTCTAATAAGTTGACTTTAAATTAAATTAAATACAAGATTTACCCAGACTATAAAAATTATACAACATTAAATTAAATTGAATTAAATTAAATTTAAGATCTACCCAGACCTGGGTTTTCCAAAGGGTTTTTTGTTTGCTGAACCCTTATTAAACCACATTTATTAATTCGAAGCCACCCTGAGATTCCAAACAATATTATAAACTTTCAATAAAGTTATGAATATTAATTATGCATTTCAGTGATAATTTTGTATGTAAGAGCAAAGTTAAATTAGTTATAACTTAATTATATAAAGTTATAATTTTTTTTTTACTTTACACATTTTTTAAATGTAAAAAATGTATATGATAATTTACATTTATATTATTTTATTTTTACTTTAGATTATTTTTATTACTTTTATCTTGTCATTAGCATTTCTGTTACAATCTCCTGAATGCCCTGCATTTCATTATGAACTTCTAGTGGATAACAATTCTCAGTTGGGATACCCTAGCATAGACAATCAGTTAGTTTACTCACTACTGAATAGATTGTGTTTATTTTTTTGATCAAATCATTCTGTGATTGTCCAGGCTCTGCAGTTACAGTCCATACACTCGTACCAGAACAAATCTGTGCCGTCAGCAGCTCTACTCTACATCCTCATAGAAAGAGCACATGACCTGCCGGTACATCTGAAAAACACATACAGTACACATGCAAATGTGACACAAATACAGAGTTGCATTATATTAAATGGAATTGTCAAAATCATGTTCATATGTGTGTTCATGTGTGCAGCTTAAGAAGAGTGGAAAGGAGCCTAAAGCTGCTGCAGAGCTGGTTCTTGGTGACATTTCTCATAAAACCAAGGTGAGATTTGGTGCTTTTAACAAAACTCAGTAGTTTGGTACCACTTCTGGCCTATAAGAATAAGCAAAGCTCTTTTCTGGTCTCTTTAAAGGTGTGCGAGCGTTCTGCATCTCCTCAGTGGAGTGAAGCTTTTCACTTCCTTGTTCACAACCCGAGAGAGGAGATTCTTATTATCAAGGTAAAAACAGAGGGACTTTACATCTCTGTTGATACTGTATATGATAATTACGAACATTGAAAATAGATAATGCCTGTTTAATGCTTTTCTTTCACCCTCATAGCTTTCCAGTGCATGGGAACAGCCCTTGGGCTCTTTGATTCTACCAATCAGAGAGCTGCTTTCAAAACCAGAGCTACTGATGGACCAATGGTTGGGTTTAGATGGAGCAGGTCCTGACAGTCAAATTCTGCTGAGGGCACAACTTAAGGTGAAGCACACATGCGTGCACAAAGTAATCCCTTACGTTACTTAATTACAGTAAAAGTAATCAGAGTACAGTAACTTGTTACCCCAAGTTGGGATAGGAGTAAGTATTTTAACATCAAAAAGATCACACACAATACCTTGGCTGAAGTGTTCTTCTCAAATTGATCATATTTCAGATTTTGGACTCAAGGATAGATGCAAGTGTCTTTGAAAGTAAGAAGTCTGTTATAGATGAAGATCATTCTGTGGTAGGACACCATGAGGTGAAAAAGCCAGCTGTTATTGAACATTCACAGGCTGCTGTCAGTAAGGAATCTGAGAAGAAAACCCTACCAACAAAAGGGTTAGTTTGTTGTGTTATAAATCTACTTATTTTATTGCAAAGCCATATGATTTTATTGGAACTGAAGAAGATTGTGTGTGCTGGTGACCAACAGGGAGACTTTACCTGTCTCTGTATCACTGCCTGAAGAACATAAAAAACAATCAGCCGCTCATGTCACTGATCATCATCATCTTACACCATCCACTCCTAAAACACAGCTTGAAACCAAGGTTAGTTTTTACATGTATCTATTGTATCAAAAGTCACAGAGACATTTTGTCATTTTTTTATTTTATTTAAAAACAAAAAAAATATATTATTTAATGCATGTTTTTTATTTAAATTTAAAAACTGCCTGAAACCAAATTTAGTTTTTGCATGTGACCATATCAAAAGTCATTTAAATACATTTATCTATTTTTTTATTCTTTATTTATTTGCTTGTTTAATATTATTATTTAATGTATGTTTTCATTTATTTTTATTTATTGTCATTTCTTATTTAATTGTATTATATTTATACATTTTCTTTTATTATATAAAATTTAAACACTACTTGAAACCAAAGTGAATTTTGCATGTCACTTAAAGGCTAGCTTTTGTTTATTTTATTATTTTATTTTAATTATTAGTATTATTATTTAATGTATGTTTTTATTTTTATTATTATTATGTAATATATGTTTTTATGTTCTTTATTATTATTGTTATTATTATTATTTAATGTATGTTTTTTTTATAGTAATTTTTAACTTTCCTTTTTATGTAAACACTTCTTGAAATCAAAGTTAGTTTTTGCATGTGACTATATTAAAAGTCACTTAAAGACATTTATTTATTTTTTATTTTCTTCTTTTCTTGTAATTTATTCATTGTTATTATTATTATTATTATTATTTAATGCATGTTTTTATATAATTTTTATTTATTGTAATATTTCATTTTATTTAACTTAAATATATGTGGTTTTGCTAAACATATTTTTTTTTCATTTACAGGATGTCAGCAAAGTCCCTGATTCCACTTCCCCTGTAGGTGGATCTGGTCATGCAATGGCACCAAATAAAACATCTGAATCAAAGTCAACAGCCAATGAACAAGACACCGATAAACCAGTAGAACAGTGAGTTACAACATCATACGGCTTGATATGCTTTTGGTTATCCAGCTGTAACTTGATTCATTAGGAAAATCACAGTAATCATGGGCCATGACCATAAAAAGATTGATTTATGTCTGTCTTTGTGTGTTTTTCATGTTAAACAGGTCTTCTAAAAAGGCTTCTCTTAGTGTTTCTGTGGAGGAGTCAAAGGTCACTAGTTCTACAGACGTTCGGCCTCAAAAGACTAGCCATGACCCCAGCTTTGGCACTAAGGTGAGACTATCTTTACATTGCCTTTAAGTGCCATATTCTCTTGACCTTTCAGTGCCCTAATTGTTATACTTCACCATCTCTCCAACAGGGTGTGCTGCGTATCCTTCTTTTGGAGGCTCAGGATCTGGTTGCCAAGGACAACATGATGGGTGGAATGGTGAAAGGAAAAAGTGACCCCTATGTTAACATCCAAATCGGAGACAAAACCTTTAAAAGCCATGTGATCAAGGAAAACCTCAACCCCACCTGGAACGAGATGTATGAGGTAGGTTAAGGCTCCCAAAGGTCAGATTTTTAGTTTTAGGCCATGTCCACACTAATATGTTCTCCATTTCCTAAAGTATGCAGTACTAGAGAGCATTTTCAAAAGCCTCCATTTTGGGTGGAGGAAAACCCTGTTCCATTGTGGATGAGAGATGTAAATGTAGCAAAATCAGTGCGTTTTTAACCGAAAGTGTATTAGTGTGGGTGTCCCCTTAGTTGTCTACTCATGTTAAAGTGTTTTCAGAACAATAAATATACCTGTTTCAAATGTAATGGCATGTGATCAATGCTTTTCACAGCTGGTTTTGGCCTCAAACTCGACCCCAGATGTTCTTGTGGAGGTCTTTGATAAAGACATGGACAAAGATGACTTTTTAGGAAGGTATGTGGACCAAAGTATCAGTTGCACTCACCCTGATGCTAATTGCAGGACACCAGTGTGCATTTTTACTAGAGGTAGACGATAGTTGCTTTTTTTTAACTATCGGTTATCTGCAAAAATCTATGCCGATAGTTGCCTATATTTTTTTTTTTTTTATTTCTCTGTTTTTGTTTGTGGCAGACGCTAGAGGATTTTACAATTAGAACGGCTTGATTCTACAGTTTAACAGCGGCCTCTAGAGGTGAAATGTAAACAATCATGTGGGGATTTGCTAGATTTAAATCTTTCATCATTGACAGTATTGATCCATATTTTTATCCTCATTTCGATACATATTTTGTAAATGAAATTGTAATGGAGCTAAGTCTCCATCATTTCAAAATAAGAGTTTCTTGTGTGTTTTGGCCTTGTTTTTAGTTAAAAGTCCTGCATTATGCACCACATCTTATTAGTTATTCATTATTTTGGGGATTTTGGTTGAACAATTAACTGCATCTGGGATTTTGTGTCTTTTGGACTAGTAAGGAAAGATTAAGAACTTTTTAACATTCTATAAATGAATTTTGAAAACTATTGGCTGATTAATCGGTTATTGGCCTTTTCCAACACCTTAGTTATCGGTATCTTCTAAATCAACTATCGGTCGACCTCTAATTTTTACATTTAATGATTTCATGGGATTTTACTTGTCAAAACTCAGTAAAATATATGCTGGATGTTTACATAGGATCAAGATCAGCTTACAGGAAATCATTCAATCTCAGTTTATGGACCAGGTGAGTATATCATTATTGATTTCTTTCTTCTTTCTGTCACTCACTCGACGTTGGTATCGATGCAGTGACACTAGGGGTCACTATTGCCGAACAGTCATGCTCATTGAGCTGAATACTACTGTTCATTCACCTCTGCTGGATCTGACAGCGCATTTCAGCGGCTTCTCCCCCCTCTGTACTGGTGCACTGCAGAGAATGCCCCTGGGTGCTTCGGCAGAAAAACTAGAGAGTATATTTTCTGAAAGAGCATTTTTCCCCTCTAAAAGAGTATATATTTCTCTAAAAGAGCGCACACATGGAACGTCTTTTTAAAGACGCGTCTTTTTAAAGATGCTTTTCCGATTGTGTGTTATTCCTGGTTGTGCTCGTTATCTCTAGCCTTCTAACGGTCACGATCACTGTCTTTCGTGTCTAGGCACTGCTCACGCGGAGACAGCGTTCCTGGATGGTCATGTTCTCATTGCGAGAATATGTCCATGGCAACGTTGCGGTCGCGGCTCTCCTTCATAAGAAAGCGAGCCACCCCAGAGGCTCCCGCCTTGGTCCTTTTACCCACGGGTATGAGGCCAGCGCGGCTAGCACTGGGGGCGATTTGGGGACCCCAATGGGACCACCTCTGCTGGGTATCCCCCCGCGGACCTCCCATTCCCCAGCACGCTCGTTTGCCCCAATCGGGCTTCCGGGTGAGTCCACCGGCTCGTCTCACGGCGAGTTCGACCTCTTATTCGGAGCTCGTGAAAGTGATGAGCTCTCGAGCCTTCGGGGTTGATTGCCCAGTCACAGGCTGACGCGGAGATGACGACATGCTTTCCCGGGCAGCCGCGAGCGTCGGTTAAGAGTGGATTTCACTGCTCTTCCCTGAACCCTCGCGGCTCGGTGATTGGTTCCTGGGCTCGCAGCGCCGCTCAAAGCCACGCCCTGCCCCCGTTCCTTTCTTCCCGGAAGTGCATGATCTTTTCTGCTTCCCCGCCCTCACTACCCTCGATGGTGGGGTGGCCAAGGGCTATTCGGCAATCCCCCAGTGGATAAAGGTGCTCGCGGTGCACCTATGGCCGCAGAGCGCCGCCGCCTGGCGCAGGTGCCCAAAGCCCCCATAAAAGGCCTGTAGGTTTACGTCGTCTATGACGGCCAAGGCCTACGGTGCCGCTGGACAAGCCGCCTCCACCCTGCACGCCATGGCTTTCCTGCAAGTCCGCCAAGGCGCTAAAGGAACTGCACGAGGGTAGTTCCGCCCCGGGATTGATGCAGGAACTGCGCTCGGCGACCGACCTCACTCTCCGAGCGACGGAGGTCACGGCGCGGTGTCCCGGGCGGACGATGGCCACACTAGTGGTCCAGGAGCACCACCTTTGGCTCAACCTGGTCGAGATGGGTGAGGCCGACAAGACACGATTCCTTGCTGCCCCCATTTCCCAGTCGGGCCTATTCGGCGACACCGAGGACTTTGCCCAGCAGTTCTCGATGGTAGAGCAGTAGATGGATGCTAGCCGGCATATCCTGCCCCGGCACGGCTCAAGATCCCGCACCCCGTCTACTCATTGCCAAGGGCGTCCCCCTGCGGTGACTGCACCGGCTTCGCCGCAGCCCGCCCCTTCGTCCCGGCCCCGGTGTGGAGCCCACCGCAGGAAGCAGATGCCATCCGTCTCACGGCCGCCCAGAACCCGTGAAAGGCTTCAAAGCGCCCTTGAGACGGGCGACCCAGGGACAACGAAACCCGCTGCTCTGGAGCTGGTAAGCAGATCTTCATCTTTTTGTTACCTTTTGCATTTAATTGTGCTGCATGCCCAAGTGGCTGCAGTACTCAAGAGCTCAGCAAGAGCGTTTTCCTTGTTCCCTGGGTCACGTGTCCGGTGTGTACGGCCGTCATCACGACCACCGTCCACCACTCCATTTGGCAGGTTTGGCGCTCCAGCTGCGGTCTCCCGCCCCTGAGCGCCCAGCTGTGGCACAAATCCACCCCCTGATGTGACAGTCTCCACGGGTCACGAGGACAGGCCTCTTCCTCCCCCGTCCCAGGCTGTTCCGGGGGTGGTCACAACGAGCCAGGTAAGTGCTTCGATGTCCCTAGATACAGCACGGCCACGATGTGGTGTGGCACCTCGAGCTCCACCCCGCCGTGAGGCCCCACCTGCCGGTACATCCGATGACGTTGTCCCTTTGGTCCCCCTTGCTCGGAACTTGGACGCATGGCTTGCGCTTTCCAATCCATCACGAGGGCTGGCCCGGACCGTCCGACTCGGCTGCGCGACTCACTTCACCGGGCATCCGCCCAGGTTCAGCGGTGTCCACTTCACCTTGGTGAAAGATGAAAACGCTGCTATCTTGCGCAGAGATTGCTACCCTCCTACGGAAGGGTGCGATAGAACCTGTCCCTCCAGCTGAGATGAAGAAGGGGTTTTTTCAGCCCCTACTTCATCGTACCGAAAAAAGACGGTGGGTTGAGGCCAATCTTGGACCTGTGAGTTCTGGACTATGCTTTACACAGACTCCCGTTCAAGATGCTGACGCGAAAACGCATTCTGGCGAGGGTCCGGCATCAAGATTGGTTCGCGGCGGTAGACCTGAAGGATGCGTACTTCCACGCCTCGATCCTTCCTCGACACAGACCCTTCCTGTGGTTCGCATTCGAGGGTCAGGCGTATCAGTACAAAGTCCTCCCTTTCGGCCTGTCCCTATCTCCTCGCGTCTTTACGAAGGTCGCCGAGGCTGCCCTTGCCCCGTGAAGGGAGGTGGGCATTCGCGTTCTCAACTATCTCGACGACTGGCTAATCCTAGCTCACTCTTGAGACGTGTTGTGCGCACACAGGGACCTGGTGCTCTCACACCTCAGCCGACTAGGGCTTCGGGTCAACTGGGAAAAGAGCAAGCTCCTCCCGGTTCAGAGCATCTCTTTTCTCGGTTTGGAGTTGGACTCAGTCTCCTTGACGGCGCGCCTTACAAACGAGCGCGCCCAGTCAGTGCTGGCCTGTTTGAAGGCGTTCAAACAGGGAACAGCGGTTCCACTGAAACTTCTTCAGAGGCTCCTGGGGCATATGGCATCCTCGGCGGTGGCCACCCCGCTCGGGTTGATGCATATGAGGCCGCTTCAGCACTGGCTCCAGACTCGAGTCCCGAGACGGCCATGGCGCCACGGGACACACCGCGTGGCCATCACGTTGGTCTGTCACCGTTTTTTCAGCCCTTGGACCGACCTCTCATTCCTACGGGCAGGTGTTCCTCTAGATCTGGTCCCCAGGCGCGTCGTGGTCACGACAGATGCCTCCAAAACGGGCTGGGGTGCCGTTTGCAACGGGCACGCAGCCGCTGGCCTCTGGACGGGTATGCGACTGCATTGGCACATCAACTGCCTCGAGTTTTTGGCAATTCTGCTCACCCTGCGGAGGTTTCGGCCGTTGATCCAGGGCAAGCACGTGTTGGTTCAGACAACACGACAACGGTAGCATATGTCAACCGCCAAGGTGGTTTGCGCTCTCGTATGTCACAACTCGCCCGCCGTCTCCTCCTCTGGAGTCAGCAGCACCTCAAGTTGCTGCAAGCCACTCACATCCCGGGCAACCTCAACACTACGGCGGACGCGCCGTCACAACAGGTTACCCTCAGGGGAGAGTGGAGACTCCACCTTCAGGTGGTCCAGCTGATTTGGAGTCGATTCGACAGGCACAGGTGCACCTGTTCGCCTCCCAAGAATCCTCCCCACTGCCCGCTCTGGTACGCCCTGACCGAGGCCTCCCTCGGCATAGACGTGCTGGCACACAGCTGGCCCCCTAGCATTCGAAAATATGCATTTCCCCCAGTGAGCCTGCTTGCACAGACCCTGTGCAAGGTCAGGGAGGATGAGGAGCAGGTCGTCCTGGTAGCACCCTACTGGCCTGCCTAGACATAGTGCTCGGACCTCACGCTCCTCGCGACAGCTCCCCCCTGGCAAATTCCCCTGAGGAAGGACCTTCTTTCTCAGGGAAGGGGCACCATCCGGCACCCGCGCCCAGACCTCTGGAATCTCCATGTCTGGCCCCTGGACGGGACGCGGAAGACCTAAGCTGTCTCCCACCTGCGATGGTAGACACGATCACTCAGGCTAGGGCCCCCTCTACGAGGCGCCTGTATGCCTTTAAGTGGCGTCTATTCGCTAAGTGGTGTTCTTCCCGTCGGGAAGACCCCCAGAGATGCGCAGTCGGATCAGTGCTTTCCTTCCTGCAAGAGAGGTTGGAAGGGAGGCTGTCCCCTTCCACCTTGAAGGTGTACGTTGCTGCCATAGCAGCACACCACGACGCAGTCGACGGTAAGTCCTTAGGGAAGCACGACCTGATCATCAGGTTCCTAAGAGGCGCCAGGAGGCTGAATCCCTCCAGGCCACACCTCGTTCCCTCATCGGACCTCTGTAGTTCTTCAGGGTCTACAGAGAGTCCCCTTTGAACCTTTGCAGTCAGCCGAGCTTAAGGCACTCTCCTTGAAGACTGCCCTCCTGACTGCGCTCACTTCCGTCAAGTTGGTAGTTGACCTGCAAGCGTTCTCTGTCAGCGAAATGTGCCTGGAGTTCGGTCCAGGTTACTCTCACGTGATCCTGAGACCCTGACCGGGCTATGTGCCCAAGCTTCCCACCGCCCCTTTAGGGACTAGGTGGTGAACCTGCAAGTGATGCCCCAGGGGGAGGCAGACCCAGCCCTGTCGTCGCTGTGTCTGGTGCGTGCTTTACGCATCTATTTGGATCACACGCAGAGCTTTAGAATCTCTGAGCAGCTCTTTGTCTGCTTTTGGTGCACAGCGGAAAGGAAGCGCTGTCTCCAAGCAGAGGATCGCCCACTGGCTCGTTGACGCCATAACTATGGCATATCTTGCCCAAAACATGCCACCCCTGGTAGGGCTACGAGCCCATTCTACCCGTGGTGTAGCAGCTTCTTGGGCCTTGGCCAGAGGTGCCTCTCTAACAGACATTGCAGAGCAGCGGGCTGGGCAACACCCAACACCTTTGCAAGGTTCTACAACCTCCGGGTGGAACCGGTTTCATCCCAGGTAGTGGCACGCAACACAAGCGGATAAGCCCGGGATAGCTGGCCGGGTGTATCGCTTGCACATAGCACCTTCCACCTCCTTTTGAGCTGAAGTCGTGCGCCGTTAATTCCCAGTAGTGTTCACAAACTTTGTTCCCTGGTTGACTTCCTCCGAGCCCTGTGGCAGTCGGAGTTTTCAGAGAGACTCGCTGCCGGCCCAGTACACGCGCTAACTAAGAGCCCGGTTCTAGGGTAGGTGCTCCGCATGTGGCGGTTCCCTGTAAGGCTAACCCCATGCGATCTATATCTTACGCTAATTCGTTTCCCTGCTGGCAAACTGCGTCTTCCTTGGGCAGAGCCCCTCTGCCCCAGTCTCCATGTTTGTAGTAACTCCTCCCCCATTGGGCAGGATCTACCTTGAAGGCTCTCCACATGGTTGGAAAGATCATGTGATGTATTCTTCCACTTAAATATCCCCCCCTCTCTTGGGGCGAGGTGTGGTCTCCGCGGTGTCCTCCCCTTGGGAGGGACACCCCCCGACTAGACCTGGCGGCCCAGTCGGATAATTCCCCTTCTTTTTTAGGGAGTGGAAAAAGAGAAGGGGAAAAGAGGCCACGACTGGGTTAAGCCTGTCTCTATCTTTGGGCAGTCGACTTGTCCCCAAAAAGGGCCATTCGACACTCATAACTGTGTTGGGGGAGGTTACGTGTCGACCTGGTGTGCTGGCTATGAGGCACACAGCAAGTCTGCCCACCACACACCGCCAGTTCACGTAACACAGTTCAGCCTTGTGGCGTTTTGTATAGGGACCCCTAGTGTCACTACATCAACACCAACGTCGAGTGAGTGACAGACAGGGAATGTCATGGTTACTGGTGTAACCTCCGTTCCCTGATGAAGGGAACGAGACATTGGTCCCTCCTGCCACAACGCTGAACTACCCGCTGAAATGGCCGGACCTTATATCGGCTCCTCAGCGTAAAACCTGAATGAGTGGTTGCATACCAGCTCCTTTTATACCCGTATGTCCGGGGGAGTGGCAAGCAAATACCACTCGCCAATTTTCATTGGCCTTTTATCAAAGACCAGAGGTGTCTCGGGCTCCCAAGAGTGACCCCTAGTGTCACTACATCGACACCAACGTCTCGTTCCCTCCATCAGGGAACTGAGGTTACACCAGTAACCATGATGTTTTAATGAGTGTTTTTTGAACCGTTTATACATGATTGTTGAAAAGGGGCATTTACTGAGGATTGTCTTTTATGTACTAGTAAAGTGAAAATGATTTAGTGATATTGAATTGATTATTGATTTCTGAATATATAATGTTGTGTAATGTTCTGAATGTAGTATTTGTTTCATTTGTTTTCTCTTCTTCTGTGTCAGTGGTTTTCTCTGAGTGATGTCAAACATGGTCTTCTTCATTTAGTTCTTGAGTGGCTTCCCACAGTAACACAACCTGACAAACTGCAAAAGGTTAGCGTTATTAAATGCTAAATATTTAACATGTTTTTTTAATGTTTGTTGTTTTTAATATTATATAACAGTTAATATAGAATTATCAGGAAATCAAGGCAGAGATATCTTTGCATGAAATGCTAAAACATTTCTTTGTACAGGAAAAATACTTTCTAATAAGTTGACTTTAAATTAAATTGAATACAAGATTTACCCAGACTATAAAAATTATACAACATTAAATTAAATTGAATTAAATTAAATTTAAGATCTACCCAGACCTGGGTTTTCCAATGGTTTTTTTGTTTGCTGAACCCTTATTAAACCACATTTATTAATTCGAAGCCACCCTGAGATTCCAAACAATATTATAAACTTTCAATAAAGTTATGAATATTAATTATGCATTTCAGTGATAATGTTGTATGTAAGAGCAAAGTTAAATTAGTTATAACTTAATTATATAAATTCATATATTGTTTTATACTTAAAAAAAATTTTTTACATTTTAAAAAAATATTTATGATTTACATTTACATTTATATTTTATTTTTTCTTTATTTTTATTACTTTTATCTTGTCATTAGCATTTCTGTTATAATCTCCTGAATGCCCTGCATTTCATTATGAACTTCTAGTGGATAACAATTCTCAGTTGGGAAACCCTAGCATAGACAGTCAGTTAGTTTACTCACTACTGAATAGATTGTGTTTATTTTTTTGATCAAATCATTCTGTGATTGTCCAGGCTCTGCAGTTACAGTCCATACACTCGTACCAGAACAAATCTGTGCCGTCAGCAGCTCTACTCTACATCCTCATAGAAAGAGCACATGACCTGCCGGTACATCTGAAAAACATATACAGTACACATGCAAATGTGACACAAATACAGAGTTGCATTATATTAAATGGAATTGTCAAAATCATGTTCATATGTGTGTTCGTGTGTGCAGCTTAAGAAGAGTGGAAAGGAGCCTAAAGCTGCTGCAGAGCTGGTTCTTGGTGAAATTTCTCATAAAACCAAGGTGAGATTTAGTGCTTTTTACAAAACTCAGCAGTTTGGTACCACTTCTGGCCTATAAGAATAAGCAAAGCTCTTTTCTGGTCTCTTTAAAGGTGTGCGAGCGTTCTGCATCTCCTCAGTGGAGTGAAGCTTTTCACTTCCTTGTTCACAACCCGAGAGAGGAGATTCTTATTATCAAGGTAAAAACAGATGGAGTTTACGTCACTGTTGATACTGTATATGATAATTATGAACATTGAAAATAGATAATGCCTATTTAATGCTTTTCTTTCACCCTCATAGCTTTCCAGTGCATGGGAACAGCCCTTGGGCTCTTTGATTCTACCAATCAGAGAGCTGCTTTCAAAACCAGAGCTACTGATGGACCAATGGTTGGGTTTAGATGGAGCAGGTCCTGACAGTCAAATTCTGCTGAGGGCACAACTTAAGGTGAAGCACACATGCGCGCACAAAGTAATCCCTTACGTTACTTAATTACAGTAAAAGTAATCAGAGTACAGTAACTTGTTACCCCAAGTTGGGATAGGAGTAAGTATTTTAACATCAAAAAGATCACACACAATACCTTGGCTGAAGTGTTCTTCTCAAATTGATCATATTTCAGATTTTGGACTCAAGGATAGATGCAAGTGTCTTTGAAAGTAAGAAGTCTGTTATAGATGAAGATCATTCTGTGGTAGGACACCATGAGGTGAAAAAGCCAGCTGTTATTGAACATTCACAGGCTGCTGTCAGTAAGGAATCTGAGAAGAAAACCCTACCAACAAAAGGGTTAGTTTGTTGTGTTATAAATCTACTTATTTTATTGCAAAGCCATATGATTTTATTGGAACTGAAGAAGATTGTGTTTGCTGGTGACCAACAGGGTGAGTGAACTGGCAGCCTTCACTTTACCTGTCTCTGTATCACTGCCTGAAGAACATAAAAAACAAACAGCCGCTCATGTCACTGATCATCATCATCTTACACCATCCACTCCTAAAACACAGCTTGAAACCAAGGTTAGTTTTTACATGTATCTATTGTATCAAAAGTCACAGAGACATTTTGTCATTTTTTTATTTTATTTAAAAACAAAAAAAATATATTATTTAATGCATGTTTTTTATTTATAGTAATATTTTATTTAATGTTATTTTATTTAAATTTAAAAACTGCTTGAAACCAAAGTTTTTGCATTTGACCATATCAAAAGTCACTTAAAGACATTTATCTATTTTTTATTATTTATTTATTTGATTGTTTTTTATTATTATTTAATGTTAATGTTTTAATTTATTTTTAGTTATTGTAATTTTTGTATTTAATTGTATTATATTTATACATTTTCTGTTATTATATAAAATTTAAACACTACTTGAAACCAAAGTGAATTTTGCATGTCACTTAAAGGCTAGCTTTTGTTTATTTTATTATTTTCTTTTAATTATTAGTATTATTATTATTATTATTATTATTATTAATGTATGTTTTTATTTTATTTTTTTAAATTGTTATTGTTATTATTATTATGTAATGTATGTTTTTATATTCTTTATTATTATTATTATTTAATGTATGTTTTTATTTATTTATTAGTCATTTTTAACTATTTTTTTATGTAAACACTTCTTGAAATCAAAGTTAGTTTTTGCATGTGACTATATTAAAAGTCACAAAGATATTTAGCTATTTTTTATGTTCTTCTTTTCTTGTAATTTATTTATTGTTATTTTTATTTAATGCATGTTTTTATATAATTTTTATTTATTGTAATATTTCATTTTATTTCATTTAAATGTATGTGGTTTTGCTAAACATTAATTTTGCATTTACAGGATGTCAGCAAAGTCCCTGATTCCACTTCCCCTGTAGGTGGATCTAGTCATGCAATGGCACCAAATAAAACATCTGAATCAAAGTCAACAGCCAATGAACAAGACACCGATAAACCAGTAGAACAGTGAGTTACAACATCATACGGCTTGATATGCTTTTGGTTATCCAGCTGTAACTTGATTCATTAGGAAAATCACAGTAATCATGGGCCATGACCATAAAAAGATTGATTTATGTTTTTCATGTTAAACAGGTCTTCTAAAAAGGCTTCTCTTAGTGTTTCTGTGGAGGAGTCAAAGGTCACTAGTTCTAAAGACGTTCGGCCTCAAAAGACTAGCCATGACCCCAGCTTTGGCACTAAGGTGAGACTATCTTTACATTGCCTTTAAGTGCCATATTCTCTTGACCTTTCAGTGCCCTAATTGTTATACTTCACCATCTCTCCAACAGGGTGTGCTGCGTATCCTTCTTTTGGAGGCTCAGGATCTGGTTGCCAAGGACAACATGATGGGTGGAATGGTGAAGGGCAAGAGTGATCCCTATGTCAAGATCCATATCGGTGACAAAACCTTTAAAAGCCATGTGATCAAGGAGAATCTCAACCCCACCTGGAATGAGATGTATGAGGTAGGCATTCAGGGAAGAATAGTTTAGTCTAAAGGGTCTAAATGTATGAGGTCATTACACACATAACTGCTTTGTTTAAAGGTGCACTAAGTAATTGTTTATTTCATTCAAGCAATAAGGTATGAGAGGCTGTGCTCTATTGTTAATATAGTTTTCGGCTGAAGTGCCGAAGGATCTCATGGTTTAGAAACACAAAACATCCACTTAAAGCGGATAGAAACAATACAGTATCATCTAGCAATACTTTCAAACTGTAAAAGAGCTTATTGGGTACATGTTTTTCTCTTTTATTAGATGATTCTGAGTCCTGACAACAATCTAGAGGTGAAGTTTGAGGTTTATGATAAAGATGTTGACACTGATGATTTCCTCGGAAGGTTAGTACAACAGCAACTTTAATATGTTTTGAGGGGAAATGTGTTTAATTGACATGAAAATAACATCATAATGCAAACATGTAATGTTCCTAAAAATAGGCTTCATTTTCTTTATGCTAAATGTATTAGTATTTATTTATTTATTTTATTTGGGGTGAAGTATAACCCAGAATTTTCATGAAACTCACCCTAACAGAAAAAAATATAACATTTCTGTAATGTATTTCTATATAGACTGTAATATAGCATTATAGTCAACATTAAAGGTATTTTACTATATATTCCTGTATGCGTCCAGGTTCACCCTCAAACTTGGACATATTATCAGCTCCCAATACAATGATGAAGTGAGTACTACATTAAAAACTACTTTATTTGTTTGTAGTACATAGTACCATGCATGATAGTACAACACAAAAAATATGAGCTGTTTCTCATGTTAACCTGTCTCCACTGACTTTTGCAGTGGTTTACCTTGAAAGATATTAAACATGGTCGAGTCCATTTGGTTCTGGAATGGCTGCCTGTCGTAACACAACGGGATAAATTGGAACAAGTCAGTTTTAAATCAGTATGCATGCCGCTGTTCTTTATTGTGTTACTTTATCGACTTGCTACTAAAATAGTGTTTTTTTTCTATCAGGTACTGCAGATGCAAAATGCTCTGACTTACCAGAACAAGTCCATACCTTCAGCAGGGCTGTTGTTTCTTCTGTTAGAAAGAGCACATGACCTGCCCGTGAGTCATACCCTCAAATAATTTTAGTAATTTGCATAAATATATTTCTTTGATAAAGTGTTCCCACAATCATGGAAAACCTGGGCTCCTGGGTAGCTCAGCAAGTAAAGATGCTGACTACTACACCTGGAGTCACAAGTTCGAATCCAGGGCGTGCTGAGTGACTCCAGTCAGGCTTCCTAAGCAACCAGTTGGCCCGGTTGCTAGGGTGGGTAGAGTCACGTTGGGGTAACCTCCTCGTGGTCGCTATAATGTGGTTCTCGCTCTCGGTGGGGCACATGGTGAGTGGTGCGTGGATGCCGCAGAGAATAGCGTGAAGCCTCCACATGCGCTGGGTCTCCACGGTAATGCGCACAACAAGCCACGTGATAAGATGCACAGATTGACGGTCTCAGACGCGAAGGCAGCTGAGATTTGTCCTACGCCACCACGAGGACTTAGAGCACATTGGGAATTGGGCATTCCGAAATGGGGAGAAAATTAAAAAAAAAATAGAAATCGAAGAATATTTTAAACTGATGGAAAAGTCATGGAAATTAAAAAATGTATTTTAAATAAAAAATGTCATGGAGATTTCTACAGTTATTGTAAATGTTTTTAGTTATTCACTGCTCATAAATATTTAATTTAAGAATATTTTTAAAAATATTTAATAAAATTGCTCTTCGTGAGTGCAGTCTCTATAAAAATTATTAAATTCTGTAACGCTTTACAATAATATTGTATTCGATAACGTCTATTTTTCACAATATTTACAATAAACTAACAATGAAAAATATTTTTACAGCATTTATAAATATTGGTTAATGGTAATTTCTATGTATACAGTATTAATAAATTTTTTTATATTTTGTATTCATTAGAATTCGTTAACACAGTAAACAAACTAACAATGAAAAATACTTTTACAGTATTTATAAATCTTGGTTACTGTTAATTTTGATATACTAATATTTTTTTTTAAATATTTTGTAAACGTTAACATCAGTTAACACAGTAGTTATATGAACTATCAATAAAAATTACTTTTACAGCATTTATAAATCTTTGTTAATGTTAATTTCCACATATACTAATAATTTGTATATATTGTACTCATTAGTATCCATTAACACAGTAGTTAACATTAACAAACAATGAAAAAAATTATAAATATTGCTAAATGTTAATTTCTACATATACTAATAATTTGTATGTATTGTATTCATTAACATAAGTTAACGCAATATTTAACATGAACTAACATTGGAAAATACTTTTACAGCATTTATAAATCTTTGTTAATATTAATTTGTACATATACATACTAATACATTTATACACTTTATACTGCATTATGAAATAACATGAACAAACAATGAGAAATATTGTTTTGATAAATGAACATTTACTAATTTTCTAATGTTAACAAATACAACATTAATGTAAAGTGTTACTAAAGATTCTTATGGAGTAATTACAAACAACTGGAAAAGTTATGTTCATTCATTGGTCACTGGGCGGGGGAACACTGTTGTTAACTCTGTGTGAATTAATAATTGTTCTCTGTGTGTCTAGTTGAAGAAAAGTGGAAAGGAACCCAAAGCTGCAGCTGAACTTGTGCTTGGAGGAGTGTCTTATAAAACCAAGGCGAGAGACTCATTTTACAACACAATAACAATACTGCAGTACTTAAATAAGCTGTATGTTCAAAGAGTAATTCTTTCTCTCTTTAAAGGTATGTGATCGTTCAACATCTCCTCAGTGGAATGAAACATTTCAAATGCTGGTTCATGACCCTAAGAAGGAAATACTTGTCATTAAGGTAAGGACTTGTGTTCTGTCAAAAATATAACAAATACTATTTTGCAACAAATATTTGCAGGTAAATTGTCATTCAACAAGTTTAAAACTTAGTTTAGTGGTTTATTAAAATCTCTAACCCCAAGTATGCGCAATAGTAATTAAAAACACTACTAAATATGATACAGCTTATTATTGTACACACAGTGCAGGTCCTGGTGTAATTTTATCAGGGTTATACGTATATGTTGTTTCCTCCCAACAGCTCTCCAGTGCCTGGGACCAACCGATGGGCTCTTTGGTTCTACCAATCAGAGAGCTGCTTTCAAAATCAGAGCTGCTGATGGACCAATGGCTCAATCTGGATGGAGCTCTCCCACAGAGTCAGATTCTACTCAGGGCACAACTGAAGGTTCGAACTGAAGTGATTTTGAGACTTTTTTTCTAGAACAAACTTGTACAAAAAATTCCTTTAAACAGTAAAGAAGTTAAGAATCTCAAAGGTGTTTGAGAAACAATAGTATACTGTGAGAAAAGTTAAAATGCTTCATATTTTACCGTTATGACCGACATGATATCTGTTTTATCCAGATTTTGGATTCCAAGATGGCAGCTTTAGTAGCCATGGGTTCAGGC
Organism: Myxocyprinus asiaticus; assembly: GCF_019703515.2. NCBI lineage: Eukaryota > Metazoa > Chordata > Actinopteri > Cypriniformes > Catostomidae > Myxocyprinus > Myxocyprinus asiaticus. The sequence goes on from NC_059352.1 coordinate 6,376,862, forward strand.
CCAGTGTTGAGTAATAAACAGACAGCCACCACTGGACAAATCAAGATTTCCATCTCCTTCCAGAAAAAGCTCATTGTGGTCATTCATGCATGCAGGTCTGCTTACTCATTGTACTGTCCTGTGTTTAGTCTTGGTATTATTTTAAAGTAATATTCTGGATTTAATACAACATAAGGGGTTGCTTCACCCAGAATTAAAATTGATTTATTCATCCTCATGTCTTTTCCAAATTCACTCAGATTTTTTCCATACAGTGAAAGCTGATAGTGGGACATAGCAAAGAAGCTCTAAACATGATGAAAAAGCAACATAAAAGTAGCATAAAAGTAGTCAATACTGCTTGTGCTGTAGTACAAGTCTAACGTTTAAACATTACAAGTGTTAGCATGAGTGTTGTAATAGTATCACTCACCAGCCCTATCTGTACAAAGTTACATTTATATCCAATCAAATATATCTATACATCCAATAAATCCAAACTCTCTTGAGGACACAGAGGGGATGTGATGTAACTAAGCACATTTCTGCTTTAAATCTGTTTAACCTTTAAAGCTCAGATGGGCCCGTGAAAAAAAAAAAAATCATATTTGTAATGTTATAACTTTTGATTGCTTTGTCGTATCAACACAACATTTTTCCTCAGATACAGTTGACATGATTGGGAACAAAACAAAATCTTTGTTTTTCAGAGCCACCTTATTTACACGCCAAATTCATAAAAAACCTATTCTGGTGAAATATTTACAGTATACATCCATTTTTATATATATATATATATATATATAAATAAACACGTGTCAAGTTCGTAGACATGTAATTGTTATGTTCATGTTGTTTTTACACATTTATGAAAAACATTTTTACAGCATTTTCGGCAAAACAATTTATTTAATGACTTAAAAAATGTCATGTGGTGTAACCATCAAGTAAAAGGTATTAAAATAGTTTCCTTGTAGATTTAATACATGAGAGTCTATGCAACTTAATCATTAATATCAAAAACGTTTTTAAACATGTTTCAAGATTATTGTTATTTATTTATTTTTTTTATTTATTTCTTTTACAAATATCATGAATTTCTAAGTCAAGAATATCAAGAAGTTTTCTCATGGTTACACCAAATGAACTGAACCAAATGTGCAATTTCATAAAAATGTCAAACTATTGATATTTAATGATATGAAAAAATATTGATTTGTTTTTAGAACTTCACACTCAGTCTTGAGGGTCTAAAGAGGTCTTCTCTGTTTTATGATTTTTGTCACATGACGACAAAATTGCTCCCTACATGTTGGTTACACCACATGACTTTGATTTGGTGGATGAATGTTTTTCAAATATTAATCAAATTTAAAAATAAAATGGTTTCACTGCTTCTTTTTTTTTTTTTAGAAATAATAATAATAGATTATTAATAGATTATATACTCATACATGTTTATTTTTTTTAAGAATTTCAGCTTTAAATGAGACTTTTTTTTTTTTTTCTGTATGGTTACACCACATGACATTTTTTACTTTTAAGCCCCAGAAAAAAATATAAAAATGACTTTGAACTCAGTTATTGAAAACATGTTCATCATAGGAGAGGTGTATTCAAGTTATTGTTTTGTGTGAATTGCATTTATGTATTTTTTTTTTTTATTATTATTATTATCCCCTTTTCTCCCAATTTGGAATGCCCAATTCCCACTACTTAGTAGGTCCTCGTGGTGGCGCGGTTACTCACCTCAATCCGGGTGGCGGAGGACAAGTCTCAGTTGCCTCCGCTTCTGAGACTGTCAATCCGTGCATCTTATCACGTGGCCCGTTGTGCATGACACCGCAGAGACTCACAGCATGTGGAGGCTCATGTTACTCTCCGCGATCCATGCACGACTTACCATGTGCCCCATTGAGAGCGAGAACCACTAATCACGAGGTGGTTACCCCATGTGACTCTACCCTCCCTAGCAACCGGGCCAGTTTGGTTGCTTAGGAGACTTGGCTGGAGTCACTCAGCACACCCTGGAGTCAGCATCAATACTCGCTGAGCTACCCAGGCCCCGCGTTTAAGTATTTTTGAACAATTTATTAGACATGGACAACAAAATTAACATCATGTCATTGACTAATATATATATATATATATATATATATATATATATATATATATATATATATATATATATATATATATATATATATGTCAATGACGTGACGCACATTTTTTTGAAATAAGTGTATTTCTTGTTCATAGTTAAAAGTCCCGCTTTATGCACCAGATCTTAATTTTTCCGGTTATTTTTGGGATTTTGGTTGCATAATTAACTGCATCTGAGGTTTTGTTAATTTTTGGCCTTTTAGCCTCTATGTATGTGCCCATCATAGTAAGGAAGGACTAAGAAAATGCAATTCAATAAATAGATTCTATAAATATCGGCCGATTAATTGGTTATCAGCCTTTATCACCACCTTAGTTATTGATATCGGCAAAATAATCGGTCGACCTCTAATTGTAAGTGCATTACTATAAATTTGTTTCCCTTTAATTTTTACAATCAACAGTATGCCACAGTTGAGTTTAAGTTGCACTGAACCTAGAATATTCCTTAAATGTCTGGACAAGTGATCATGTTTTTTCCAGTATCTGCAGTTTGAGGTGAAGTGAGGACTCTGTTGAATGCTGTTTTTGTGTGTTTAGGCATCTGGTTACATCATCTAAGGACGGCTTGGACACCTACATCTCACTTATTCTGCAGCCAGATAAAAGCAAGGTCACGAAACGAAAGACGAGTGTGAAGAAGAAAAACCTGAACCCAGAGTACAATGAAAGGTGTGAAGACGTGTGTGTTTAAAGTTAGAACAGGGTTGAATAGAACTGTAATCTGTACTGCACAAACAACAAAGGCCAATCATTGTAATATCATGTTTGTTTGGACACACAATGGAATTCTTTGAAGTACCTTAAATTAAAGTATCATGTAAATAAATACCTTTGTAAATGAATATAGTAATCATTCTGTAATCTGTACCATAGTATATATCGCAGTTACCATCTGATACCATCAGTGTAACAGAGTACTGCCGCAGTATTTTTTGTCCATTTATATATTTGTAGTTCAGATATATTTTCTATCATTTAAATGTCATATTTATTTTGTGTTTTGATTGTATGTCCTCAGATCCATTGTTTTTTGCATATTCTATCTCGGGTGTGAAGTATTTTACAGCTCTTGGCTCAGTGTGCATGTGTCATACTGTAATGTTCTTGTGTAGGTTTGAGTTTGATATGAGTGTGGAGGAGGCGCAGAGACGAGAGCTCAGTGTGTGTGTGAAAAACGCATCGTCGTCCTTCATGCATCGAGACAAAGACGTGATTGGCCAGGTCAGTTCAGCTGTACTAAAATATCCTGTAACTCTATAGCACTAAACAAAATTCACGTTATTGTTATATGTTAAAATGAGTGACCCTAGAAATCTTTGTATTTGGTAGAAACCAGGTTATATTTCACCCCAAAATCAAAACAAATCCATTTGGTTTTTAATAGGAATTTTATTTGCTTATACAAAAACCAGCTTGTAGGACCATTAGGATTTTCTGCATTTTTAGTTTTAATGACAGTTGAGCACCCCCACCCCACAAATTCTCATTACTGTAATGCAAAAAAGTCTCATTCTGATTGCTGTAATGCAAAAAAACAGCATGATATAATATTTGAATTGTCAAGTATAGATTATATACATCATGGTAGTATTTGTTTCAATGTCTTTAATTTATGCTGATTTTTATTGAGAAAAATCTTACAGTATTTCTTACTGTAAAACAATTTAAAAAAGTGATTACAGTTATGTCATGAGAATCGCCATTGAGAATAATTGCCACAATGCAAAAAACAAACATTTTTCTAATTATATTATTTCTTATATTTTATTTTATTATTTTGGGGTAAAATGTGACCTGGACATATCTTATTTCTGTGTTTAATGTAATATTAATGTTGGTTTATTTATGTATACTTGTAGGTGCAAATAGACCTTGGGCATGTTGACTTACTCTCTGGAGTCACAGAATGGTAAGATCTGTAATACAATATACAAACATACCAATATTTTCTGAAAGCAGCAATTTTACATAGAATAAATCATATATGTTGATGTTTGATTCATTCTGATATCTGGTTGTGCAAGATGATTAAAATGAGAAATCTAGTGTACACAACTTAATTTTTAAATTCAAAGAGGTTTTAAAACATGTTGTTCAAGGTAAAAACTTTATATACTGTATATTTAAGTATTTTATTTATTTATTGAAATATCATGAATTTTAAGTCACAAATATCAAGAAGTTTTCTTTGGGTTACTTCATTTGACCTGAACAAAATTGAGCCTTTTCTAATAAAAGTGTCAAAATATCTGATATTTGTAAATATATATATATATATATTTGGTGGACAACAGTTTTTAAAAAATTAACATTTTAAACAACTGTTTCACTGCTTTTTCTTTACTTTTTTTATTTTAAGAAATAATAAAAGATTATTCCAAACTACTTATGCCAACATTTATTCTTTCAAGAATTTCAGCTTTTTATTAAACTTTTTTAAATAATTTTTCCAGACGATTACACCACATTTTGAAGCCATATTGTACCTTAACCCCCAGAAAACAATATCAAAATGACTTTGAGAAATTGAAAACTTGTTCATCATAACAGAGGTTTATTCAAGTAATTGTATGTGTGAATTGCAGTTTTTGTGTATATAAAAATGGGGGGTCATGTCAATAACCCATTTGTGTTCAACTTCCTTAAATACTTATTTACTTTCTCTGTCAGGTTTGACCTTAAAGAAGAGAACAACTGAACACTTGGCATCCAACCCTAAACCTCTTCCTGAAGTTCAACAGGTCAACATCGCTGCCATGTATTGCTGCCAATGCTTTTTTTCCTCAAATCATACAATCATGTATTTCTTTACATACATCTTTAAGAACAGATGGTTTTTGAATGATCATATTGTTGCGATAATGACACGTCAAGAGTATTTACATTGAACAGTATTATATCAAAATTTATATATATACTGAAGTGGTAATATCTGTATAAATCAGTATCAGAGCATTGAATGTTGATCTCTGACGTATTTACAGAGAAAAAATATTATGCAGGTGTGTGGAAAGGTTTTCATCAATTTACATTTGTTTAATATGGAAAAGTATGTTGTAGAGTGAGTTTCACGTGTAAAATGAAATAATGACTTTTTTTTTTTTTTTATAATAGTGAGGGAAATTTTGTTTAAGTTGTAAGTGAGTGATAGGGATTCATGGACAAGTTGACACCAAAAGGGACAACATGGTAAAATGAACCACTCGTTTTTGCAAAGAATTGTGCAAAGATGTTTTATTTAAACTTAGAAAGTCTGTGTATCACCAACAACAATTGTATATGTTGTCACCTTGCATAGTCATATTTGTGCAAAACAGCTGCTGTCTACACACATATCAAACTTGTGTAGCTTCTGTAGCCCAATGTGATGCCAAACATATTCACCTTTTTTAGTTGTTGATCTGAAACTATGATATTGAAGCCAGCTGGCATGTTACATTTTAGGCCTTAAAATAGTAATACTGAGTAGAAACACTTTCAAGCTATTTGACAGCTTTTTTTTTTAATGCATTTTATTTAGGGTTTAGTCTTATTTTGTGTTGCCAAGAGTTGCTCTGTACTACACAGATCTAAACCACACACAAAATGCCTTTAAAAATATGCCTTAGTGTTTTTTGTTTGTAATTTTTTTTCTGTTTTGTTTCTTCGAGTTCTAAGTGGAGAGATTGTACTGTGCTGCATTCCTTTTGTAACATTAATTTTGTCATTTCACTTTGTGTGCATGTTTTTTTTTTTACACATTACAAAATGCTTTTAACAGGGTTCCCACGGCCATGGAAAACCTGGAAATATTAATGAAATAAATGTGTTTTCCAGGCCTGAAATGGTCACTGGATTTAATGAAATAAAGTGAATACAAAACATTCTATTTTGAAAATACCTAAAATATTTATTCGGCTAGATATTACTCTTAAAACTAGCAAAACTTATGCCATACTGATTTGTGCACAAATTGTTCTTTTTTTCAGTGCATCAGCCAAACTGATTCATAACTTGGTCTGAATGATTCATTAACAATGATTGAATTTGAATGAGTTTTAAAAAATCTCAAATTAAGTTATCACTGGAAAGATTATGGAAAACTCAAGGAAATTTTTTGGTCAAAAAGGGTGGAAACCCTGTTTAACTGGTGTGTTGAGATTTATACACTGTTTAAACACCAAAGAATCAAAACCACCATGTTCTACTGCGCTATGCAATATTCATACCGTCACATTTCTGAATGTACTGCCATATATTCACAGCTCTTCATAATTAAGGTTGTATAGCCATAGTTACATACAACATAAATCAAGAATAAAAAGATCTTTCTGCTGAAGTTAAATGATCTGATTTTTTATTTAAAAAAGCAATGTCAGTGTTACTCCATGCACAGTAATGCACAAGGAAACAATACAAATAATGTACATTTCCATGTCTGTGAAGTAATTGATGATTTGGTTAAAATCAGGCATCATTTGACACACTGAAGCTTTCTTCTGAACAGTTTCACAAAAAGACAAACCACTTCATACATGAATATTACAATGACAACGTTTCCTTATGGTATGAAGTAGAGTGCATTTTCTCTTTAAAGAGACATATTCAGGCTTCAAACCATTGGATTTCGACTTGAAGGTCCTCTGCAGGTCTTTCCCTGCAAATCTCCAAACCATTCAGAACCATTTGAGTTTTATGTGAGGCTGGAAAAGAGAGTACATAATGTTAATAACCTGCCTTGAACCAATGCTCAGCAGACATGGCTTTAGTCTGAGATTAATTCATCCCTGTAAAGCTATTATATCATATTTGGAAACACCGTGTTTACCTGTCAATGAGCGAATCTCTCATAGTAGTTGCTATGGCACTGGGCTGCGTCTCACTTAATCTGAAGACGCTCTCGATGACGGACAGCTCAGTGCTCGTGGTGTCCAGTCCACAGAATGCACACCAGTCGTTCACCACCATTCCTGCAGCGATCACCTCACTACCGCGATTCACAGTTCCAGCCTTGAGAAGGAACAACACAAATTATGACAGTTTCAATTCACAGCAGTACAGAGTCCCATCACAAATTTACCATATTATTCTAAGAGTAAATCTTTGGTAATTTTGTATTAGCCACCACTGTCATGAAAGAAATGTAAATGTGTTTTATGGACAGTAGTAACAACTGTCGCAAATACTGTATTTAAGTGGTAAGCATTGGGTTTCAACATCTCGGAATGAATTAGATTTTTTAAGCCATTTTAGGGAAGCAGCAGCATTCTGCGATACAAATACATTTAGAAGGATTGTAAGATAAAAAGAGAACGTTGTATTTTTAGTATTATTTTTGTTTACTTTTAAAATCAAAACTTTTCAATCCTACAGAGCTCCTTAGAGGAGAGGCCAGAAATTTAGTAACTGAAATACTTAGATTATAGGTTTTGCAATTCATTGCAATGCTTTTATCAATCCTTTACTAAAATTACAGTTTTACTACAGTTTTTTTGTGGTACAAGTATGGTTTTTAAAACCATAGATTCCTCCAAAAAAGCATGCCCTTATTAAAATTAACCATGGTTTCACTATAGAAACCATGATTGAAGTAACCATTTCTGTGTTAAAATCCATGGTTTTAAAAATCATGGTACATGTACTACAAATTAACCATGGTGATACTATAGTGAAATTAGAAATTTAGATTACTAAACTAAAAAGAAAGGAAGAAGGCAAGAAATGAAGGAAAGGACAGAGCATAATAAATGCCTTGTGTGTGGGTTTGTTTATATAAAAAATTTTGACTGTTGGAGTTTGAATTAATGAGCACTTCGTTGACCCTATGGGATTTTGGGGTATTTTTGATCGCCTGGTTCAGGAAAACCGCAAGTTTTGAGCAGTTAGTTAAAGAAATAGCACACTAAAGGCTATATACTTCATACGAAATCGAAGAATAAATAGGTGTGATGTCATTTAGAACAAAACCTGGCCAAAAAGGTGTTTTTACTTTCATTTTGGTGGTTCGTAACAGCTCGCCTGGGCAAACTCAAAGTCTTTCTAGCAAGACAGTCCACTGTCGTTCCATCTTTGGAATGCTCTCGGGAGGCTATTTCCAGTCATGCCAGTGCAGCTCTTATTTACTTGAATGGAAAAAGACCAAAATCTAAAAAACAGTTGGTCAAGATTACTATCAAAGAACATATTTCAAATCATCAATAAAATCTGACAATACTGGAATCATAAATTGTGAACCTCCTATTAAGCTAAAAAATTCAATTTTGAATAATACAGCTAATGCGCATGCACGTTCTAGAGTTGATTGACCGGTGATGTCTGTATCTAAAAGGTCATTGGCTCTTTTACCTGTAAGGTGGGACTTTCTACATCCGTTGACCATTGGGCACTCAGAGCTTCTTGTCCCATTCAATTTTATTTTATCCCCCAATTTTTATTTAATGCCCAATTCCCACTACTTAGTAGGTCCTCGTGTTGGAGCGGTTACCTCAATCCGGGTGGCGGAGGACAAGTCTCAGTTGCCTCTGCTTCTGAGACCGTCAATCCGCGCATCTTATCACATGGCTCGCTGTGCATGACATCACAGAGACTCACAGCATGTGGAGGCTCATGATACTCTCCACGATCCACGCACAACTTACCATGTGCCCCATTGAGAGCGAGAACCACTTAATCACAACCACGAGGAGGTTACCCCATGTGACTACCCTCCCTAGCAACCGGGCCAATTTGGTTGCTTAGGAGACCTGGCTGGAGTCACTCAGCACACCCTGGATTCGAAATCGCGACTCCAGGGGTGGTAGTCAGCATCAATACTTGCTGAGCTACCCAGGCCCCCTCGCGTTCTAAGGTTGATGGACAGGTGATGTCTGTTTCTAAAAGGTGATTGGCTCTTTTAACTGTAAGGTGGGACTTCCTCCTGCCTTCCTCGGTTGGACATTCCAATTTCTCCCATTAATTTTAATAGAAGTGGCCCGTCGCTGCTAAATAATCTCTGGTGAACTTTTAGGAAAAATTCTTACTGGCAGCTAAACACATTTTTACTGCCACTGGTCCATGTCATCGGTAGGTGTGACCTGGAGCTCCACCTATTTTGAAGCCGACAGCTAATTTTGTTTACGTTGTTGAGTCAGTCAAAATCAGTAAACATGAACACACTGGTGTGCAGAGTTATTGGCGAGCTGGTGCAAATTTACCAGTACATTTGTACGATCGTTCGTTTAAAGACATTTCCTAAGAATATATGCAATTTTTTTATTTTATTTAACAAGTCTACAAAAGGAATAAAATCTTCTCAAATACTCTTAAGTGCCCATTCACTTTGTAGTTTGATATGCTGTTTCACACACGTGCTGTCTGCAGCGAAAGCCATTCACACATCTGCCCAAAATAAGATATACTTCTATCATCATTCTTTTGTCTTTATTCTGCACATTAACACTTTTATACACTCATCTTTGCAACAGTATAAGTGTAATCATAAAATGTAACCGACACATATGGCCGCATATAGCATGTTATAGAACATTTTCTACTGCATATATATTACTATAACAGTATGTCTGCTTTGTCAAGCAAACATGTACAGTTACTGTGGTAAAACCATTGTAAAGTTTGTGCTTACTATGGTGTGACAAGGAAGAGGGCGTGGCTGGGCCGAGCCGGATGCGGCAGTTCGAGAGAGAGCCACACGTAGCTGCCATGTGTGTTTATGTTTGTGTCTTTTTAAGTTTTCATTAAACATTATTTTGATGGTTCGTCCGGTTCCCGCCGCCTCCTTTCCCATTTCAACTTACCTTGTTACATATGGTTTTACTACAAATACCATAGTTCAACTATAGTTACTGAAGTAAAATCATCATTCATTTTCATAAGGGATGGATCCCAAAATTCCCTCCTGGTCCTCTTATAATACTTTTAATTAAACATGAAATCAAAAATGACCATATTTACTTAATGCATGTCCCCGGACATGTTGTAAATGATTCATCAGTGCACATTATTCCAAAGGAAAAAAATGTTTGTCCATGTATCAAAATGTAATATCACCCCTTCAACTACTTGACTCCATTCTGGTTTATAACATGCACTTTTATTGTTATTTTTTAGCTCCAATCTATTCTCAATGGGAAACTAATATTTGTTTCTCACTAAATAGTCTGTTTCAGAAAAAACAATATGCATTTCTTAAAACTACTTTACATTACAGAAGTACTTTTAAACTGACTTGAAACAAAAGTCACTCACCACTAAAGGCACTTGCAGGAGTGATGAAAGTTCATCTTGATCTTCTATAGATGTTTTGGGGTGAACAAGACCTCCCTGGTTACTGAAGGCACAGTAACTACCCACAAGCACCTGCTCTGCAATCGTCTGCCGGAACACTTCCACCTTTAGAGTGTCTGCTAAGATTTCTTCAGTTTCCTGTATAACAATAATTCACTAAAATGAGTAAAGAAAACACTGATTTGCAGCATAACAAATCCAAACTTGAAATAGGCTGATAAAATGGCAAAGCCCACCATATGAACTTTTCATGAAAGAGAAATACATTTAGAAGAGGTTAGATTTAACATAGTATTCCATGAGGGGTTTTCTTACTCTGTCAAGATCAGGATGGACTAAAGCAACATAGTCATTACAAGCAATGACGTTCCCCAGTGCAGAAAGTCGCTCTTCAACCCTCTGAATGCGCACTGACTCTGGCAGGCAGTTCCTGATGTGCTGTAACTCTTGATCTGTTGTGTTATTGGGCACCATGAGACCATGACGATTTCCTGCGAAATAAAGACGTCATTAAGCGTTAGTGTCCCTAGACAGCCTGCATACATATGAAACATCTATTAAGCATTATGTACAAGAGCGTTTCACTAAATAAAGTAACGAGACCTAATCTGACCCCGCAAGACATTAACAATATATCTTTCAAAGGAAAGCGTTCTTGCAGTCAACACTAGTGTATCTCAAAGTGAGTTAGATATTGTCGTACCCACACACATTCTGCCAATAATTCGACATCCTGCTATGGAGGCGTGAACAACCGGTACTGTTTCTGAAAGTTCACCTTCAAAGACACTGAAAAATTAAAATCATAGCATAGGTTATTTATTTCAGTTTGAACTCAAGCAAAATACTAAAATTAGGATTATTAGAAGGTCTCCATCAGAGAAGTGATGAGTTTAAATGGATAGTTCACCCTAAAATGAAAATTCTCTTGTCATTTACTCACCCTCATGCCATCCCAGATGTGACTTACTTTCTTCTGCTGAACACAAAAAAAAAGATTTTTAGAAGAATATCTCAGCTCTGTAGGTCCATACAATGCAAATGAATGGTGACCAAAACTTTGAAGCTCCAAAAAGCACATTAAAGGCAGCATGAAAATAACCCATACGACTCCATAGTTTAAATCAATAATATCTTCAGAGGCGATATGATACGTGTAGGTGAGAAACAAATATTCCAAACAAATAAGTCTTTTTTTTTTTTTTTACTAAACATTCTCCTCCTTTCCCAGTAGGTGGCGGTATGCACGAAGAATGCGAATCACCAAAAACAAAAGAAAAATGTGGAAGTGAAAGTGGAGATTTATTGTAAAAAAGGATTTAAATATTGATCAGTTTCTCACCCACACCTATCATATCGCTTCTGAAGACATGGATTTAACCACTGGAGTTGTATGGATTACTGTTATTCTGCCTTTATATGCTTTTTGAATCTTCAAAGTTTGGGTCACCATTCACTTGCATTGTATGGACCTACAGAGCTGAGATATTCTTCTAAAAATCATCGTTTGTGTTCTGCAGAAGAAAGAAAGTCACACACATCTCGGATGGCATGAGGGTGAGTAAATGATGAGAGAATTTTCTTTTTGGGTGAACTATCACTTCAAGAGATGACAATAATTCAGAAGTTAAGCAAGTATATATTCATTTAATTTCAGACTTACCTGTAAAAGTTTTCTGACCCGCCAATTGCAACCAGGCAGTATGTGTTGGTGAGCTTGGCAAAGCAGCCAATTTCATTATTCTTTTCGAATGATGCACGGACTGCCATTTTTCTACTAATGAACTTTCCAAAACTGTTGGGAAACAAAATTCATATTGAGATCCATAAAACTTCAAACTCCAAACGTCTGATTATAAACAAAATGCCATCTTGATAACTTTCTTCAAATGTCCTCCATAACAAGTATCAGGTCTACTTATGTTTGGGGGTTTCCAGATATAAAACATGAAATTCACGTACTGCTGTATATACACTATAGAATACTACACTCCAGCCAGCTGTTTATTTGTATACGTTTCATTGTATTTCTCTGCAATGTGTTTTTGCTAAGAGCCAAACTGACCCAAAACAGAAACATTATTACTGGGGATTATTTTCACATATCTCAAACGTACCTACTTTGTCATACAACAGGCGGGTTAAAGCTTCAATAATATCTACTGCTGGGTTGTGATAAGTTCGGAGGAACATTTTACATTGTTTTATATAACATATAAACCAACATTAATGTTAAACGCGTTATAAATAACTTTCAATTAGACAGCAATGTCGTTAGCAGCCGGCTACATGAAGTTAACAAGTACTCCGGGCATTATTTGCTAACAATTCTGTGGCTTAAAATGGCAATTTACATCAAAAAATCATATTGAAGTCTAAATCTAACGGTTTTCTATACTGTTATTGTAATTAAATATAATATAATCTTATATTTACCGATTTCCAATCTCTCGAGGAGCGTGGATACCCGTGTCCCACGTGTTCACTTCACTTCCTATGCGTGCTGATGTCAACGCGTTATCATACGTGCTACGTCATTCGATGCTGGTCACGTGAAACCTGCGTGAAACAATGCTGCGTTTTGTTTTGATTCTCAGCTATTAAGTTCTCAGATCCTTATTTTTTGAAGAATGTATTTTAATATATATATATATGATTTTTGCATATGGTAAAGACAGCGTTTAAGTAAATAACATTACTGTACACACCTTTTAAAGATAGATAGACAGACCGATCAACAGACAGACAGATAGACCGATCGACAGACAGACAGATAGATCGATAGACAGACAGATAGATATATCGACAGACAGACCGATTGATCGATCGACCCACAGATAGATAGACAGACAGACCAATCGATCGACAGATAGACAGACAGACAGATTGATAGGCAGGCAGACAGATAGATAGATAGACAAACAGACAGATAGATTGATAGACAGATAGATAGACAGACAGAAAGACCAATCGACAGACAGATAGATCGATAGACAGATAGACCGACTGATGACAGATAGATAGATAGATCAGTCGGCCAACAAACAGACCGATCGACAAACAGATCGATCAGCAGACAGATAGATAGACAGAAAGATAGACTGACTGACGACAGATAGATAGATAGATAGAAAGATCGATCGACCGACAAACAGACCGATCGACAGACACACAGACCAATCGATCGACGGACAGACCGATTGATCGATCATCAAACAGATAGACTGACTGACGACAGATCGCTAGAAAGATCAATCGGCCAACAAACAGACCGATGGACAAACAGATCGATCGACAGACAGACAGACAGATAGACTGACTGACGACAGACAGATAGATAGAAAGATCGATCGACCGACAAACAGACCGATCGACAGACAGACAGACAGACCAATCGATCGACAGACAGACCGATTGATCAATCGTCAAACAGACAGACAGATCGATTGACAGACAGACAGACAGATAGATCGATAGACAGATAGACTGACTGACGACAGATCGATAGAAAGATCAATCGGCCACCAAACAGACCGATCGACAGATAGACAGATATATAGACTGGCTGATGACAGGTAGATAGATAGATATATAGAAAGATCGATCAACCGACAGACCAATCGACAGACAGACCAATCGATCGACAGACAGACCGATTGATCGATCGTCAAACAGACAGATAGATAGACAGACTGACCGATCAACAGACAGACAAATAGATAGACAGACAGATAGATCAATAGACAGACAGACCAATCAACAGACAGACAGACCGATAGACAGACAGATCGATCAATAGACAGACAGACACAGATAGATAGATAGTGAATCAATTTAAGATTAAGTAAATAAACAACAACAATAAAGGTTAGGTGAGAATACAAAGGAAATACATGTATAAATGAAGAATAAATAACTAATGAATAATAAATCTTTAAAAAGATATTCAAATGTCTTTGGTAATAAATGTCTTTGTAAAATTCACAAATACTTAGTGTACTGGCTAATTCCACTTATTAGCATAAAAATAAATACAAAAAAATACAATTATTTAAAAACTTATATTTTGCTTAGAACATTTATTGTTGTTGTCCAAATCGCTTATATGACTGACGTCGACTGCAAACCTGCATAGCAACCGGCCACACCTCTCCTGGCACAGTGGATTTGTGAGCCAATCACGGTTGAGTTTTATCGTGACGTCGTGTTTGTTGACACTTCCATTAGCCGGTCATCTGCGACACGTCACTGCTGCAGCGCGCGCCTGTGACCCGCAGACGTCCACCCTGCGTTTTCTGCCTGGAAACATAATACGAGCTGATCGGAGCTGTGAAAACGCAAGACTCCGGGGTCTGGAGCTGTCGTTGGGTAAAGTCTTACCGTGCCTCGGCTCGTTCACGCAATACTATTGATCTGTTTTTGTCCCAGCCACGGTGACAAATGCTCCATAAGTGCATGCTGTGTATGAAGGTCTAACAGTGGTCTCAACACATTACTGTCCTGCTAGTTTAAAATAGGGCACTGTTGTAGTCAAGCCGAAACGCTCTGACAGACAGCTGCTGGATATTGTCATTAACATCTTATTGAACAATTAAGGACACTAAAATGTAAGTTCCAAAAAGTACCATAGTGCTACCATAGTTTTTGAACATGTACCATGGCAATACTACTGTGTTTTGGCCACAAACCATGGTCATAGCAAGCTTATTTGGACTTGAACCTTGTTTTTGGCCACGTAAAATAGTAGTGCCATGTTTTTGGATATGTACTATGGCAATACTACTGTGTTTTGGCCACGTACCATGGTAATACCATGTTTTTTGGACATAGACCATGTTTTGGACACGTACAATGGCAATTCCTTGGTGTTTTGGCCATGTACAATGGTAATACCATGTTTTTTAGACATGTACCATGTTTTTGGACATGTACTATGGCAATTCCTTGGTGTTTTGTCTTTGTACAATGGTAATACCATGTTTTTTGGACATCTACCATGTTTTTTAGACATGTACCATGTTTTTGGACATGTACTATGGCAATACCTTGGTGTTTTGGCCATGTACAATGGTAATACCATGTTTTTTAGACATGTACCATGTTTTTGGACATGTACTATGGCAATGCCTTGGTGTTTTGGCTTCGTACAATGGCAAAACCATAGTGTTTTGGCCAAATACCAAGGTTATACCATTATTGTTTGTACATCTACCATGTTTTTGTTTTGTTTTTTTGGACGTATTACGGCAATACCATGGTGTTTTTTTCACATACCATGGTAATACTATGTTTTTTGGATATATGCCATTGTAATAACATGTTGTTTTAGTAATGTACCATGGAAATACCGTGGGTGTTTTGCCATGCACCGTGGTAATACCATGGTGTTTTAGGCGTGCACTATAGCAATACTATGGTGATTTGGCCATGTACAATGGTAATACTATGTTTTTTGGATATATACCATTGTAATAACATGGTGTTTTAGTAGTGTACAATGGAAATACCATGGTGTTTTGGACATGGACCATGGCAATACCATAGTGTTTTGTTTTTTGTTTTGTTTTTTGCATGTACCATGATAATACTATGTTTTTTATTTTATTTATACATATACCATGTTTTTGGACATGTACTATGGCAATACCATGGTGTTTTGGCAACATACCATGGTAATACCATTTTGTTTTTTGGATATATGCCGTTGTAATAACATGGTGTTTTAGAAATGTACCATGGAAATACCATTGTGTTTTGGACATGTACCATGGCAATAACATGTGTTTATTTAGATCTACCATGATAGTACCATATTAAATTCCAATGTACCTTGGATTGCCATGTAAAAAACATGGTACATTGATGTGGTAATCACTCAGTACCATTGTATATATCATAGTTCCATGATACTGTTACTGTACTTTTTTGAAAGGGTTGATACTGTATAAAACAATTAAACCCAGGTTATTTAGAATGCACTTCAAATTCATTAACAGAATAAAAATCTATATTTTCACTAAAACATCTTTTTGTAACTGAATGTTAAATACTTAAGTGACTGAAACCGATTATCCACAATGGGAATACAACTCTAAACAAAGTCTGTTGTACTTTATTAAAGAAATGGGTTTGGAGAACAGTACCAATTCAGCCGCTGACCAACGACAGAGGGATCAAGACAATCTTCCATCCCAAGGTGAGGTATCTTCATCCAGTGTCCACAATGATACTACTGGTCCTGACCCTGGAGACCATCTGCATTCAGAGACTGAACTGCCCCAATGCAGAATGGGCACCAGAAATGTAGACGACATGAGTTTTATGATCTCATGCACAAACTGGTACTAGAGATCGGAGCTGTTGCACCATGAAAGAACCTCGGTGCCTGGTGAACGTTTCCATGAGTGCTATATTCAGCATGGGACAACATAAGGCAAGACATCGCTGGCTAAGATGTAATGTTGTTTAAATGAGTTTTATGTAATTTATCAGTAATACATTGTGCAATGTGTTTTGGCTTAGGTTTGTATTTCATGTAATGTTAAACATATGGTGACTCAAACACAACAGCTGTTCTGCTCAACAGCTGTGCACTTACCTATTTACTGCGTGATATCAGACACATGCATTGTTACATACTGTAGTTGATATTCACCTATACTATTTGCACAGTGAAATATGTATGCACAAATATTATGGAATTAATCGTCATATTATATTGTAAACATCCATCCAGTAATTATTAGACACGTGATATTTCTGTAATTTTATTTTATTGACATTTCTTTAAACATGGTAATATCAGATTACACAGTGTATAACTGTATACTCAAAGCCGAAAATAAAATTACTAATTGTTTATAGAATTAAAAACAGAATTTAACATATAAAATTTAAATTATATTTAATATTAGTCAATTTAAAATCACTCTCATTCTTAAGAATGATAACATTATGCATGACAATGTGAAATCATAGGCTACTGTTAGAGTGAAAGAAAAATACAAAAGGTTTAACTTTGATACGTTTCTTAAGTAAATGTCTGTATTTACATGGCTGTTAAAACCTGGACAAAAGATGAGCAGACAGCAACATTTGACCTGTAAATCATTAGAAAATATCAAAATTTTACAGACAGAATCAGAATTGGTTGGTTTAAATTCTGTCAAATGGGAATAAAAACAATTATATACACCAATACAGTTTAAATTCCCCTGTGGTCAGTCAAGAAAAATTACTCAACAAAAAACTTTAAAGCTATCTCGGATAAAACCTCCATTAAAATTAACCTTCTGTAATCAAAAGCATAAATACAGTGGGTTCCTTGACTACCTCTGATATGTTTGTCCTATTGTTAGTCTCATAAAAGGACCATTAAAAAACAAAAGGCAACAGCAGCTCAGGTTAAAAGTGACTGTTGTCAAAAGCCACAATCATACCCATTAAAAAAAGAGGCAAGTTACCAGAGAATTCCTATTTCTGTATCTCCCTGTACAGTTCTGTTAATTATTTTTTGTGCAACTAATGTGGTTATAGGCATGGCTTCACCTTGATTTCAAACTAAACTGTGTAGAATACCCTTATGTCCCCATTAATGATAAATAAATAACTTTTCATATGATACGCCTCTATCAGTACAAAGCTTTCACATTAACCTATACGATAAACATTTCTAAAGATATCCACCTGTAATAAATACACTTTAATTCTTTAAAAGTTTCACTTCTCACATTAGGTTTGCTGAATGTTAAATGTGTTAATATATACACATAATACTGGCTTGCTTAATGCTTTTCAGAATTCCATATGAAATTGGCATGGTCCATAACCTGAACGTCCTGTTTCTACAAAAATGTGTGAATAAAATAGTGCAGATTCAAACAAATAGAAACTATGTCTCTGGACTTCATTCTGAGAGTTTATTAAACGTGTATATTGCAATTTCAACAATCCAAATCTTAAAATAGCCTAGTTAGACTACTTAAACCAGCACTGCCACATGATTTTGCTTCCATCACAAGACATCCTTATACTAAGGAATATACTTTAACACTAATAGGGATGCACCACTATAGTGTATGTAAAGCCGAGCATTTAAACTGCTATATATGTAGTCACAGACATGTAAAATAAACACATAAAGCCTCTTAAGCATGGAACACACTCTTTTGTGCCACATTGTCCAAATCAGTCCACGTCTTAGAGCAAATCATTACGCGGTTCATCTCTTACACTAACGCCAGCTCATCAGACAGTTCAGATTTGAGGAAGACAATTGCTGAAGCACAGTGTGTTCCATTTAAAATACTCCCACCCAGAACGTCCTGTACCCGAGACATTAGACGACTTGCCACATTGCTTGTTGGAACGAGCAAGTGCTCTAGATTCGGAGTAGTTGACAAATAAAAATGCCTATTTGAAAGACAATAACACAGAGTCTTTCCCAAGCAGGCACAAACATGTAAAATCTGCTCTAGTTTCATGCCATTTCTCTACCCACGACCAATCTGCTTACACAACAGATCCAAAAACTGATATGAAAATTAGGGCAACAAAAATAAATGGTAACGCAGTGTTTTCAGTTAAAGGCATTGATTGATGTCAAAGGATGCACAATTCATGAAACATCTCCCCATAGACGTGGAAATCAATGTAGATAAGCAGTGTTCTGTGTGCCATAGTGGACTTTTAGACAAGGCACGATGTCTTAAAGGGGTACAGTCGCATAACCCCACCGCAAATCTTCCAAAAAACGGCATTACAGTTTTAAAAAATGTTCCACAATTTTATGACAGTCAATGCAAAGCAACGACAAACACCAGCATCCTTACACCAAACATTCTTAAGACCACACTAACGAAAAAATACTAAAAGGTACCATGGCATTACATAAAGTACCTTGACGTTCATTGAAGAACCTTGGAGTACACGTAAATGCCAAGGTATTTGGGTCAATGACAAATAAGGTTGTAAGAGGTGATAAAAATTAGACATCTTTAAAAAAAAAACATGCAAAGTCATTGTAATTATTGTGTCCATTTTGGATTAATACATTTTGAAAAATATGTATAGCATTTAATACAAAGAATGTACTTTATAAAATGTAAAAAAAATGTAAAGTGGTGTAACATCAAGTAAAAGGTATTAACCTCCTAAGACCCCACGTCAAATGTGTGGACATTATGTTTTGGCTTCGCTATAGGATTTGCATAATTTAATTTCATTTAAACTGACTGATCTCAGTTCAGGACACTCTTGGCTGACATAAAAGGGTTAAACTTTTGACGCAAAGAGTCATGTGACAAAACAACATGGTGCCGATCTCAGCGGAGTTTGTCTCTGGGAGAAACGGCAACAAACCTACATCTGGTAAGAAACCTCATTATGTTTTTACATTAAAACCTGTTTGAGTCAAAAGAGTAGTCTCTAGTTTAATCCGATACGCCTTTTTAAAAATGTCATCGATTTATCGCGAAACAGCGTGCTGTTAACCACAATGACCACATATTTAGACTATAGGCTCATTTTTCTTAGAATATCACATTAAGAAACATTGGGTGCATCCAAAAGCTTTATATGGAGTTCTAATGAAAATTAGGTGCATTTTTAAACTTTTCTGAGACCAGTGCAGACAGACAGCACACTGGAGGTTAAGTCATTCCCTAATTAGGGAGCAAGGGAGCATCCTATAGCTTTCCTATGCAGCCAAGTGCATTCACTTCTAACATCTGGTCAAAAGTTCAATTTTTGGCTGCAGATGATGTTTGGACCATTCAACATGTTTGGCAGACATGGGACAATGGTAATCAGTACATAGATTCAGAATTTATAATGCATAATTTTATTTTAACATTGTTGGCAGTGACTGGATGATGCTGGACATTATTTGAATCCAAATTATTTATGCTAATTTCTAAATGTAATGTCTGTAACTTCTCAAAAACATGAATGACCAAAATTCTTGGAAACATAAACAATTTGATAAAAAAAAAATAATAATCTGATTTTCTATAGTTTGGTATTATTTTAAATTTCACAACTTAGTTCCTCTATCCACATATCTGGACATAATTATTAGGAAAACTGTAGCTAATTTTTATTTATTTATTTATTTCCATGTTTCTTTGGGGCTAATAGTTACAAATCAAAAAGGGGAATAAAAAATGCACACAGCAGTCACGCTCGGGTCTCAGAAGGTTAAAATACTTTCCTTGCACCTCGAATACATGTTAGTGTACATAACTTAATTACAAGGTAAAAAGTAGTTTTTATAATATAGAGTTTTATAATAACTTATTTGACATGAACAAAATGTTCCTTAAAAAAACAAATCTAAATATCTGTATTCAAGTAATTGTCTTGTGAATTGCATTTTTAATATATTTGTGAATAACTTAATAGATCCGGACAGAAAATGAGCATCACTTCATTGACCTAATTATCAAAGTACAATGGTTTAACGTAATGGTGGTACCACCACGTCACTTTATTTTGTGAGGGCAGTAGTTTTCATTAGTGTGTTGCCTTATGAATGACTGGCTGTAGACAGTAGATCAAATTCTAATAATGACTATTAATTTCTCAAAAATCGCCATTGTGTTTATAATCGCATTGCACAGACAGCTCTAGTTTGACTTTCAAATCAGTGGCTATGTGATGGTTCCCCTTTAAAGAAGGCCCAAAAGCTTTTAAAGAAACATTCACACAAACACAAGAAAGTGAAATGTCCCTTTGGAAGACAAGAGTTTAGAGAAAACACCTTTTTTTTTCTTATCCAACAAGTACTACAAAACCTCAGAGTACCAAAAAGTTCACTCAACAGACAACAAGACTATTCAGAAAACATTCATGTTGTTTTAAATGTATTAACAGAATTGGATGATCTGCAAGTGGTTGATCTGTTGGGCCACTATAGTTTTCACGTCCTTACAGACGTATATGGCTAACTACAGAAGTGACGTAGTGTCACAAATACCACGCCAATGAAGCCAGCTCAATTAAAAAATATGGTAAAGCTTGACACTCTGGCATTTTTTGGAGCATTATAGATCCATGCTCCAGTGAACTGTGAATACAATATGTACACTATTCTCTGTGGAATAAACAAAATTGAGTTGCTTTATTGTAACTAAAAGTGTCTTCTTACATGCAACCTTAATGTGTTAAGGCAAAAATGTAAATGTAAGACAACTCAAATGATAAACTTTGTGGTAAGTGAAACCTTACACTTTCGCCAAATCTACCATCTTAATATGCTGAATAAGATGCTACAAACATTTAAAAAACCTGATATGCCTGAAGCTTTATCAAGTTAATTAGAAAATTTCCATTTAAAATTCCAAAAGCATCAATTATATCTCAGCTCCTTCCAATGTGCAATGTATAAGATCCATTCCCACAAGAGATGAACGCAAACAGATGTGTAAATATGGGATGGCCAGACACACTTCACTGTTAACTGTTCACTGTAGTCACAGCTGAACCAATAAACGCTTCCGACAGACATTATGGGCTAAGCTTTAGACAATCCACACCGAACACGTGAAGTCACTTTAATGTAAAATGTACAGCGTATTATGTTCATTCAAAGAGGATGGATGAACCGTTGATAGATCATCTCCTGTAGGAACATATTCAGATTTGTTACTTGTTTAATAACATGTTCCTGGCTGGCACCAGTGTTTAAAATATTACATTTAGTGATAAATTAAGGTTATAACAGTAAACTGTAAAATAAGACTATTTAAAAAAAAGCAAAATATTGTTGATAATATGTGGAGATCGTAGAAAAAGTCGTAATCAATCGTAATCGCAGAGCACTTAAGACTTTGCAGAAAAGGCCCATTTTAAAGTCACCATGAAGTCAACATGGAAATGACCCTACTTACTTTCTTAATACACATTCTTGCCTTGTGAACAACTCATTGAAATGTAATAACTTGCACCGCCTTTGAACCAACTTTCCTTTTCAGTTGATGTCATCAAGCCCTCTTAGTTTTCAACCAACTCCAACTACTTGTCATGTAGAGACCACTTTTCACAATCCAATCAATTCCTGATTGATAAAGTCAAGTCTGACCCAACATATTTTTCTCATTGGATTTCCTGAAATATGTAGTATTATGGAAGTAAAATGGTTTTCAAATGCTGTTTCGTGTTGACTCTCCTATTTGTCCCAAACAACCGTTTATAAATTACTCTTCTAGAAACACGTAATGCGCAAAAGAGAGATCCTCCTTTGTTACGACTGATAAAAACAGCAAAAGAAGAAAAGAAATCAAAGCGGAGTATAGTAAAAAAAAACAGTAGGAGTAGGTGTCGAGATTGCCCTAGTTATTATAAATCAAGTTCTTCCTACTCTGGAAATGGGTAGGCAGGTGAGAAAAGAAAAAATATAACTTGCAAATAAACATTCAGATTGATGCTATGAAGAGTCAGAATAATTTTAAAAAAATCCCCCCCCTAAAAAATGTGTTGAAGTCTTCAAGGAGTGCTAGTGGTGAGCCTTTCACCTCATAAATGAAAGAAAAAAAACAACAACTGCATGATCCGCAGAATTCATTGATATTCTTGTCTATGGCCTTTCTACCTACAATGTTTTTCAAGTCTTGAATAATTATTTTTTTGTTGTTGTTGTTTTGCTCATTTAATTTGTTTGATAATACTTGAAATTCATTTACAAGTTCATGTTGAGAACAAAGAAAGGATTTGCTGACGTCTTGCAAGCCCTCGAACTCTCCTGGAGAAGAGAATGTGATGGTCTCATCAAAGCTGGAGTGTTGGTTCCTTAACCGTAAATTTACCTGGTAAGAATGTAGGGTTCTAGGGAGACCAACATTAGCATAAGGCCAGGGCAACATCAAATTCAAACTGCTTTCCATCACACTCCTCAACAACAATCCCAAAAGTTCAGACCTTTTGGATCGTGCTAAAAAAATTGCAATATTTGTTTCACCATTTGTCTCAAGTGGGAGGGAGTGGATACTCCCTTGCCTCGTCTTTACCGGTGTACTGGGACAAAGTTTTCGAAAAACAGGCACTGGTCACATATGCTTCTAAACCTCAGCATAGTAGCCCTCACTGATGTTCTCAAGCGTTTGGGGTCCATAGCGCCCCCTAGTCCGTCATACCCATTCCTGCACTGGGTGTTTGTAGTAGGTCACATGCTGTTGGACATTTTTGTTCTTGAACTGGAAGATAGTATATACGAGGACCAGAATGCACAGTGAGAGAATGCACGGGATGACCACAGCAATTGCATTGACAGTGGTTGGTACATCATTAATGGCCACCATGATATCGACGTCGTCGTGAGGGAGGTGTCGGTCCTTGTTTTTGTCCACTTCCGATTGGTCGCAGCCCATCCAGTCTTTGAGGACTGATTTGGGGTAGCCTGGCTCCACTGTTAACTTCTGGTTGTCGAACTTCCAGTAATCCTTTCCTTTGTAGAAGTAGGTATAAACTAGAGAAATTTACAGAGAAACAAAATATGGTATTAGCACATTACCCTAACTGCAATAATTTTCATCATATTTTAAAGGTGGTGTATTTTTTTCCATGTTTACATTTGAGAAAATTATAAGTAAGCCATTCATAAGTTGATTTCCTGGAGTGTAAAGACACTTGTGGCTTTTTCAAAATTTCTCTGTTTGTTTTAGTGGTCCGATACAACAATGTTGGCTCAACCAATATTTGGCAGGGGATTTCCTGTTAGCCTGACTGATGGAACTAGGGTTGACAACTTTTCGGCATGCTAATGCGGGACACTTGAGCATTTTGAGCGTTTCAATGCGGGACGGGGTCCCACTCTAGTGTTTGGCCGCTACAGTACAGTACAAGTATATATACAGTATATAGGATGAATGCCTAAGTTGTTAACATAAACAGATCATAAACAGTGCCTATTAAAATAATTGTTTGCCTTTACATGCAGGCAGAGATGCATGACCTTTACAGAAAATTCACTTCATATTCATGATCACATAAATAGCTGTCCTTGCGAAGATTCAATGACACAGTATTTCGAAAAGTTCCAGTGTTACACAATCCCTCAGAGAGCTGCCAGTCTGAATGCCAATGCCAGATAAACAGATGCATCTGAGACACACAAAGTGAACCCATATACAAGCACAGACCCAAACATGGATATGCACTAATATATATATATACACTGATAAGCCACAACATTAAAACCACCTGCCTAATATTATGTAGGTCCCCCTCGTGCTGCCAAAACAGCGTCAACCCACATCTCAGAATAGCATTCTGAGATACTATTCTTCTCACCACAATTATACAGAGCGGTTATTTGAGTTACCGTAGACTTTGTCAGTTCGAACCAGTCTGGCCATTCTCTGTTGACCTCTCTCATCAACAAGGCATTTCCGTCCACAGAACTGCCGCTCACTGGATGTTTTTTGTTTTTGGTACCATCTTGAGTAAGTTCTAGAGATCTCAGGAGATCAGCAGTTACAGAAATACTCAAACCAGCCCATCTGGCACCAACAATCATGCCACAGTCCACTGAGATCACATTTTTCCCCATTATGATGGTTAATGTGAACATTAACTGAAGCTCCTGACCCATATCTGCATGATTTTATGCACTGCACTGCTGCCACACGATTGGCTGATTAGATAATCGCATGGATGATTACTGGTGCCAGACGGGCTGGTTTGAGTATTTCTGTAACTGCTGATCTCCTGGGATTTTCACGCATCTAGTCCAACTTTTAAAAACCTGTCTTGAGATTCCTGCAATCGGTTTCATTTCGTTGCAATCATCTAGCTGTTTTTGAACACAAGAATGCATCAAATGTAAACGTCTGATCAGGGTCAAGTTAACCTGAAACAAGCCTAATTACACTATGTAACACAATTTTTCTTCCTGGGTAGTAAATGTTATTTCCTAACTGCTTATGCCTCAAAAGTATAGAAAATGGCTATTATTCCCCACAAACTTTGCTTTTGTGACCAGGACAGTGATATTTTTAAATTGACCTATTTCCAATGAGAAAACAGGCGAATTTGTTTCTATTCGTTCACATAAAGTCAGAAAAAAAAACAACATATGAATCCAAATTAACATGTATTTATACTAAAGTAATACTTTAGACTACAAAAGATTTAGAAGTGAGTCATTTTTCGAGATTTACGATTATACTGTAAATCACTTTCACGAATCAGCCCCCAAATGTAGTCTCCCATCATGTTCTCGCTATACTGCCCTTGTTAGTGGCGTTCAAAGTCCAGTATATCCTGATGGAAGCGCTCGCCTTGCTCCTCCGAGTATGCTCCCATGTTCTCCTTGAATTTATCAAGATAAGCATCAAGGATATGGACTTTGAGGGACATCCTACACCCCATTGTGCTGTAGTTCTTCACCAGAGTCTCAATCAGCTCCACATAGTTTTTCGGCCTTGTGATTGCCCAGGAAGCCCCGAACCACTGCGACAAAGCTGGTCCAAGCCGCTTTCTCCTTACTAGTGAGCTTCTTGGGGAATTCATTGCACTTCAGGATCTTCTTTATCTGTGGTCCGACGAAGACACTGGCTTTGACCTTTGCCTCAGACAGCTTAGGGAAGAAGTCTTGAAGGTACTTGAAGGCTGCTGACTCCTTATCTAGAGCTCTGTCAAATTGTTTCATAAGGCCCAATCTGATGTGCAGTGGTGGCATCAGCACCTTCCAGGGGTCCACCGGTGGCTCCCACTTGACGTTGTTCCTCCCCACAGAGAACTTGGTCCGCTGTGGCCAGTCCCGCCTGTGGTAGTGCGCCTTGGTGTCCCTGCTGTCCCAAAGGCAAAGAAAGCAGGGAAACTTGGTGAAACCACTTTGGAGACCCATTAGGAATGCCACCATTTTGAAGTCTCCTATGACCTCCCAGCTGTACTCATCATACTTCAAGGCATCCAGCAAGGTCTTGATGCTGTTGTAACCACCTATGAGGTGCACCAAGTGAGCCAGGGGAAGAGACGGGTATTTGTTACCATTATGGAGCAGCACGGCTTTGAGGCTCCTGGATGAGCTGTCAATGAAGAGGCACCACTCATTCTGGTTACAGATTGCCTTGAACAGACTGGTCACATTGTGGCAGAAGCAGAGCCCATCTTGACAGGTGAAGAAGCTGGAAAATGTTTGGTGATGCTTCCTCTGATCTGCGACTTGTACACTTTCATCCAACAAGTTCCACCGCTTAAGCCTATATGTCAAAAGCTCAGCATTGGACTTGGTGAGACCAAGATCTCTAATCAAGTTGTTGAGGTCTTTTTGGTTGGGGTAGTATGGGTTTCTCTCCACAGCTCCACCTCTGAAATTGTCATCTGGATCTACAATGTCTTCCTCGCTCTCTGACTTGCTGCTCTCTTCTAAAGAAGGCTGCTCTCTCTTCGGAGGAGTGTGTCCGGGAGCTCATGGCAGTGTGGCACCGGGGCGATGGATGAAGGAAGGTCCGGATACGTGATAGCAGGTGCATTCTTGCCAGTTCGACGTTTGGAAGGGTCCAACATGCAGAAGAAGCAGTTGCTTGAGTGGTCAGTGGGTTCCCACCAAATTCTTCGGATAGCGAACTTCATGGCTCTCTTTTCCCCTCTGTACCATCCTACAAAAATACAACAAGAGATTCCCGCAACATTTTTCATATATGATGTTTTTTCAATAACATTGAAAATTGTAAAACATTTAAAAATTAAAAACTTTTACAATTTTAAAAATTAAAACATTTTATCACATAAAATTCCGAGCAACATTTGTCCATCTTACCTTCCAGAGTTCTTTTGCAGTGCTTGCAGGTGAAATGAGATGCCCAGGGTTTATCTTGATCCCCGACAGGCATGCCGAAATATGCCTTGTAGGCCTCACACATCTTAGCAGATGCTTCCACGGAGTACTTTTTTGCTCTTGTCTTGATAAATTGGCCGCAGACATAGCAAAATGCGTCTGCCGGATGCTTGCAGCCTCTTGATGCCATCACAGAAAAATGCAGATATGTATCCACTTAGGCAGCTGGAACTAAACTGAACTGGTGGGCTTAAGGCCCCTGTATTTATACTACTATTTATATTACTGGAAAGTTCTAGAAAGTTCTAGAAGTTACTCCAAGTTTACTCAGCACTGAATCTATCTGGAATGTTCTGGAAAATAGGTACATTTCAAAATATCACTGTCCTGGTCACAAAAGCAAAGTGTGTGGGGAATAATAGCCATTTTCTATACTTTTGAGGCATAAGCAATTAGGAAATAACACTTACTACCCAGGAACCAAAAAAATAAAATAAAAAATGTGTTACACAGTGTTCTACAGGGCTGATTAATCTGTGCATTCAGGCAACCCCCCTAGTTGATTTTGAAAATAATGTACGTAGTTTTGCACATTCCAAATATGTGCACACATAACTACAGCGAAAGGGTTTTCAACAGAAACCCCTGAAAGTGTGACTGATGAAGCATCCCTCCTCTTGCTCATTCTCTATTTTGCCAAGCAAGACCCGAAATCTCTCTTGAAAAATCTGAGTGACAGAAAAATTACGAGCTAAATGCAGAAACAGGCAGACCAAACAGTCCGAATAACCCTCTTGGTGTCTCTGTCTTGTGCCCTGGCCCATGTTGAGATGGAGGTTATGACATGGCTAGATGTAAATATGATCATTCCTTCACTGCAGATACTCTAGAGAGAAGAATCTGCAATTGTATGCTGCCACAGAAAATATCATATTTGAGTCTTGTAAGCTCACAATGGCTTGTGTATTGGGGTGGGCAGTGTGATGGTTTATACCATCCGACAGTATAATATTAGGTTTTATAATATTAGTTTAACAGTTTTGAGTTTTGTTTTTAATAAGGCTGTAAATCCATAAACAATTTAATCTAATTAATTACATTAATTGAATTAATCGCAATTAATCACAATTAATCACATATATAAATATTTGCCTAGAAAGCATATATAAATATTTGCTGAGAAAGCCCCTGAAATAACAATAATTAAATATATAAAGATTTAATAATTTTAAATTGTTTTATTTAAATAATTGTAAAATAATCTATATTATAAAAATAATAATTCAGATGATTAAAATGCATTACATTATTGTGGCAGACTAGTAAAACATTGATAAGACAATACAAAAACTGACTTTAGAAGGCAATATATTTTTTATTTCCATATTATTCCATATTAAGCCAGTCATTGGCCTACGGATCACAGCAATCCATTTGCAATTGAATTTGTCAATCTTTGAAATATATTTGTTTTAAGGGCTTTTCTAAGGACGTGTCAGTGCACACCTGCATCAGACGGACATTTTTAGGCATCTCACTTAGGCTGCATCGCATCATAAACAGTGTTTTTAGGTTGCTGTGTCAAGTTAAACGTAGTGCCATCTAGCACGTTTACATAGAAAAACAATAATAAAAAAACCCATCACAGGTGGATGCAAAAATGCATTTAGTGTGAAAAGCCTCTAAGGAGTGTTCTCAGGTATGACACAGCAACTTTTATAAAATGGTGGCAACAACAATGTAATAAAATATGCCAATGAGTGCATTTCCATGCACAATCTTTCACTGATTATGCTTAGAATCCGACAACATGTGTGATCATGTAAACTCTTTGAAAGTTTTTTTTTTTATCGGGGGTAACAGTTTAAGCAAAAGCTGATCGACACATTTAGATTTTTGCCCATGACCCTGATTTTGTATTGCATGAAAACACCTTTACTGCCGTTTTTTTCCGCTTATCCAATGTGCGCAAGTGTTGTGTGCATGCCTGTTTACACTTTTCCACTTAATTGGTTATCGGTTCTTTAATATCGGGTATACCGATAAACTTGGACACAAAAAACTTTAAATTTGAATTAGGCTTAGTGAGGGGCTTTGAACAAGTGTATAATGCAACTAAAACTAGTCAGATTAATTCTTTGTGGACCTTGTGCAATATTAGTTTTGTAAACCAGTTCATCAGAGGTTAGTGATAAATAATTAAGCTGTTCATGTGCCTAAAATCAGAAATAAAACAAGAATTAAAAATCGGTTATGCATATTGGTTATTGAACACATAAACACAATAATAATCAGTATTATATCGGTCATTAAAAACCGATATCGGTCAATCTTTAATTGAATGATTTCAAATCTCATGTAAACATGGTTTTCTTGCATTGCTCGGCAATGGTAACCGGTTAGCCCGATGGTGAAAAGCGGCTTTAGAGTCATAACTATCTGTTTTATAAAGCTTTACTGTTTCTTTTTTTCGATCTAGTTTTGTTGCATTGCATTATGCAGCTCACTTGCATTGTAGACTGGGTGCAAGCGATTAAGTCTGTATTACACAGTAATAAATTCACCGACTTCAACTTCACAAGCGGTTTTCAAATGAACTTTAAGCCAGACAGAGGAAATGCCTACTGACCTCATGGCTGATTGTGCATTAAAAATTGATTGGTTATTGGAATCTCAATAACTCACATCCTTCTCGGCTAACAAATGCTCCTTGTGGTGCATCAGGAATGCCCTTCCATACACTGATGGGTTTGGGGTAGCCTGGGTCAACGGTGCGCTTCTCCTCGTTGTAACGCCAGTACTGGTCGCCCTTGAAGAAGTAGGTTTTGCCCACAGGTTCCCAGCGTAAGGCTGTGTCAATGCCATCGCGGGGCAGACAGTTGCCCAACTCTACCAGACTGTGGGGGTACCCTGGCTCTGCTGTAACCTCCTTGAAGACCCAGTATTTGTCCCCTACAAGACAAGAGGCAGAGAAAGTGAGAAGGGCAGATGAAGACAAAATTGAAAGGGACTTATTAAAAAATGAACACAAAACAATTCCTCCAGGATTTTCAACCCCTCTCCACATTATTTGCATTAGCTTGTGCTTAATATACATGTGCTCTTCAGGAGTATGGTATTTATGTGTGTATTTCTTTTTTTTATTTGCTTGCTAGCTGAATGTTCAGTTGTTATGCACTAAAACGATTACAGGCAATTGCACTTATACCATCATTGACACGCATTACACAAGTATACTATGATTATTTGTGGGTTTCACCTTCAAAACAATACAAAAATGCTGCAAATGGCTTTGCACTTTTTGAGGAAAACAATAATCAGGAAAAACTGCTGCAAAATCCTGGTGGGTTTGGACAAAGAGGAGATACAGGCAATTGCCTGGCCAAAAAAAAATTTGCTGTTTGGATTTAAATAAGCAGTCACTTCAGAGCATATGACTGAATAAAATCGACTGGCTATGCTTAATAGTGAAAGTAAGAGCATTTCCACACACACACAGTGCGACAAGAACTTACAGGGTTGGGACAGCTGTGTGGCCACAAGAAAGCCACTTGTTAGTGAGGCTAATGTAAAAAACAACTTCAGTTTGCTAGGGAGCATAAAGATTGGACTGTGAAGCAATGGAAAAAGGTCATGTGGTCTGATGAGTCCAGATTTACAATATTCCAAATCAATGGGTGCAACAGGGCAAGAAGGGAAGCGCATTAAGCGATGCACCCATCATGTATAGTGCCCACTGTTTTATGATCCAGGGTTGCTTCAATTGGTCAGGTCTAGGATCAGCAACGGCAATAAAATGTCAGCTGACTACCTGAATGTACTGAATGACCAGGTTATCCCATCAATGGATTTTATGACGGCACAGGCATATTCCAGGATGACGATGCCAAGGTTCATCGGGCTGAAAGTGGTTCAGGGAGCGTGAGGAATCATTTTCACACATGAATTGGCCACCACAGAGTCCTGACCTTAACCCCTTTGAAAGTCTTTGGGATGTACTGGAGAAGACTTTATGGTGTGGTTCGACTCTCCCATCATCAGTACAAGATCTCGGCCAAAAATGTATCCAAGTCTGGGCGGAAATAAATGTTGCATAAGGTTGTCGAAACAATGCCACGACAAATGCGCACCGTAATCAAAGCTAAAGGCGGTCAAACGAAATATTAGAGTATGCAACTTGTTTTTGGCAAGGCAGTGTATTACGCAGAATGTCCAGGCAGCTGTGCCCCTGGTCACCATTCACTTTAATGGAATGGAGAAGAATGACAATAAAATTGAATGTTGACAAAAGCTAGGTCATCTTGAACATTATGCTACACTGCAGAAAAGTACAGTCTTGCATTCCAGTAAAAATATCTAAACATCTTTAAAACAAGATAAATGTCTTAAGTCTAATTTTCAAATAAATCAAACAAAACTTAGCAAGGTTTGTGCTTAAAACAAGAAGAAAAAAAAATCTATTTGCCAATGAGGTAAGAAAAATATACTTGTTTTCCATTTTTATCAAGTTTCTTTCTTTCCCCATAGTCAGATTTAAACATAAACCTAGCAGAATTTTGTTGGATTTCTCTGAAAACTTGACTTACATCTTATGTCATTTTGCTTCTCAATTAAAGTAATCTTGTTGTAAGGATGTTTAGAAAATTTTACTAGAAAACAAAACAAAAATAATTATTTTTGCAGTGGAGATATCTCCCTTTGTGTCCCATTACTGTTCAGAACGAATAATTTTTGCAGCTTAGTTTCAATAATGCTGCATTTGAACTGGGGACAAGAATGTTTACAAAGTACACCAAGCTCTTTTATCTCAAAAGATCAAGGGAAATTTGATTCCTCATTATATAACCTCATTAAGTGATATGGAGTTATTGCATTATCTATAAATACTAATGCGCATTCTCTGAGATAACCATGGGGCATCCTGCAAGCTTGTTTCTCATGAAACATCACAGAGCAGGAGACTCGGGCTATAAATATCTCACCCAGCCTCTCCGGGCTAATT
The DNA here is from genome assembly GCF_019703515.2 of Myxocyprinus asiaticus. Taxonomy (NCBI): domain Eukaryota; kingdom Metazoa; phylum Chordata; class Actinopteri; order Cypriniformes; family Catostomidae; genus Myxocyprinus; species Myxocyprinus asiaticus. The sequence continues at coordinate 6,409,048 of NC_059352.1, forward strand.
TAATGAGTGAGAGAGAAAGAGAAATAGAGAGCATTTAAGAGCAAGAGAGGAACTGATAGAATAATAAAGTATTGAATGGATTCAGTAAGCACACCAGACACAATGGAGGATAAACATTGAGGATAAATGCAGACCTATCCTGAGATTAACCCACAATCATGCATTATTGTCTCACTGGACCTATGCTTGTATCAAAAAGGGTATCTAAATGTAAGATAATGATCTACAATTAGTCTGCTCTAGAATTACTCACCCTCATATCATTCCAAACTAATATACTGCTGTTATTTTTTCCACGGAATGCAGCAGGAGAAATTTTGAAGAATGTTCATGTTTCTCTTTTTCATATAAGTTCATAGTTACCACAGTTGTTAAACTCCAAAAAAAAAAAAAAAAAAAACATAAAAACAGTCCATATGACTTATGCGATCTTCCAAGTTTTCTGAAGCTATACAATAGCTTTATGTGAGGAACAGATCAAAATTCAAGCTGTTATTCACTGAAAATCTTCTCCTCCGCTGCAGCTCTAAAAAGTTATCCATCAGAGCACATGTTATCCAATGTAGTGCATAAGTCATATGGACTACTTTTATGGTGTTTTTTGGAGTTTGACAGTACCTAGTCATAAGATACTGATGGAAAAGAGGAGTGTGTACCTAAAAAAATATTCTTTTGGTGTTGCACAGAAAGACTAATAGCATACAGGTTTGGAATCACAGGAGGGTGAGTAAATAATGACAGAATTTAAATTTTTTGGTGAACTATCCCCATTAGTTAAAACTAAACAACAGATGTTTAATTGATATAATTTCATATATCAATTAAAACAGCTCAAAATTACCATTCAGGTGTTTAAATGTAGGGTCATTTTTCACAATCCATTCTGTATCACTACACTAAAGACACAAGGCATTAAACAATCAGACCTTTACCAATCACTGAACATTTTAAAATTTGCCTATGGCTGTACTTTTTATATCAAGCATTAATGTACTGTTGCATTCCCTCGCAATAAGTTTTTCATTCCCTCTCAATAGTTCACGTTCTCTCTCAATAAGTTCTGCGTTCCCTCGCAATAAATTTGCGTGCACTCGCAATAGTTATGCGTTCCCTCGCAATAAGATTTGCGTGCCCTCACAACAGTTGTGCTCCCTCGCAATAAGTTTTCAGTTCCCTCGCAATAGTTTTGTGTTCCCTCGCAATAGTTTTTATTCCCTCACAATAAGTTTTGCGTTCCCTCACTACAGTTTTTGTTCCCTTGCAATAATTTGCGTTCCCTCGCAATAAGTGTTGCATGCCCTCGCAATTGTTTTGCGTTCCCTCGCAATAAGTTTTGCGTGTACTCACAATAGTTTTGCATTCCCTCGCAATAAGTTTTGCATGCCCTCGCAATAGTTTGCGTTCCTTCGCAATAAGTTTTGCGTGCCTTCGCAATAGTTTTGGGTTCTCACAATAAGTTATGCGTGCCCTCGCAACAGTTTGTGTTCCCTCACAATAGTTTGTGTTCCCTCACAATAAGTTTTGCATGCCCTCGCAATAACTTTTGAGTTCCCTCGCAATAAATTTCATTCAGGTGTTCAAATGAAAGGTCATTGTCACAATCCATTCTGTATCAATACACTAAAGACACAAGGCATTAAACAATCAAACCTTTACCAATCACTGAACATTTTAAAATTTGCCAATGGCGGTACTTTTTATATCAGCCATTAATGTAACGTTTTGCATGCCCTCGCAATAGTTTTGCATTCCCTCTCAATAAGTTTTGTGTTCCCTCGCAATAGTTTGCATTCCCTCGCAATAAGTTTGCATGCCCTCGCAATAGTTTGCATTTCCTCGCAATAAGTTTTGCGTGCCTTCGCAATAGTTTTGCATTCCCTCACAATAAGATTTGCGTTCCCTTGCATTAAGTTTTGTGTGCTCTCGCAATATTTTTGTGTTCCCTCGCAATAGTTTACATTCCCTCGCAATAAGTTTGCGTGCCCTTGCAATAGTTTTGTGTTCCCTCACAATAGTTGTTCCCTTGCAAAAAGTTTTTCATTCCCTCGCAATAGTTTTGTGTTCCCTCACAATAGTTTTCATACCCTCACAATAAGTTTTGCGTTCCCTCACAACAGTTTTCGTTCCCTCACAATAAGTTTTGCATACCCTTGCAATAGTTTGCATTTCCTCGCATTAAGTTTTAGGTGCCCTTGCAATAGTTTTGCGTCCCCTCGCAATAAGTTTGCATGCCCTCGCAATAGTTTGCATTTCCTCGCAATAAGTTTTGCGTGTCTTCGCAATAGTTTTGCGTTCCCTCACAATAAGATTTGCGTTCCCTCGCATTAAGTTTTGCGTGCTCTCGCAATAGTTTTGTGTTCCCTCACAATAGTTTTCATACTCTCACAATAAGTTTTGCGTTCCCTCACAACAGTTTTCGTTCCCTCGCATTAAGTTCTGCATACCCTTGCAATAGTTTGCATTTCCTCGCATTAAGTTTTAGGTGCCCTTGCAATAGTTTTGCGTCCCCTCGCAATAAGTTTTGTGTGCCCTCGCAACAGTTTGTGTTCCCTCGCAATAAGTTTTGCGTTCCTTAGCAATACATTTTGCGTGCCCTCGCAATAAGTTTTGTGTTCCCTCTCAATAGTTTTGCGTTCCCTCTCAATAGTTTTGCGTTCCCTCGCAATAAGTTTTGCATGCCCTCACAATAAGTTTTGCGTTCCCTCGAAATAGTTTGCGTTCCTTTGCAATAACTTTTGCGTTCCCTCGCAATAAGTTTTGCGTGCCCTCACAATAAGTTTTGCATCCCCTCGAAATAGTTTGCGTTCCTTTGCAATAACTTTTGCGTTCCCTCGCAATAAGTTTTGCGTTCCCTCGCAATAATTTGCGTTCCTTCTCAATAGTTTTGCATTCCCTTGCAATAACTTTTGCGTTCTCTCGCAATAAGTTTTGCATTCCCTCGCAATAAGTTTTGCGTACCCTCGCAACAGTTTGCATTCCCTTGCAATAGTTTTGTGTTCCCTCACAATAGTTGTTCCCTTGCAAAAAGTTTTTCATTCCCTCGCAATAGTTTTGTGTTCCCTCACAATAGTTTTCATACCCTCACAATAAGTTTTGCGTTCCCTCACAACAGTTTTCGTTCCCTCGCAATAAGTTTTGCATACCCTTGCAATAGTTTGCATTTCCTCGCATTAAGTTTTAGGTGCCCTTGCAATAGTTTTGCGTCCCCTCGCAATAAGTTTTGCGTTCCCTCGCAATAGTTTGCATTCCCTCTCAATAGTTTTGCGTTCCCTCGCAATAAGTTTTGCGTTTCCTCGCAATAAGTTTTGCATGCCCTCACAATAAGTTTTGCGTTCCCTCGAAATAGTTTGCGTTCCTTTGCAATAACTTTTGCGTTCCCTCGCAATAAGTTTTGCGTTCCCTCGCAATAAGTTTTGCATGCCCTCACAATAAGTTTTGCGTTCCCTCGAAATAGTTTGCGTTCCTTTGCAATAACTTTTGCGTTCCCTCGCAATAAGTTTTGCGTTCCCTCGCAATAATTTGCGTTCCTTCTCAATAGTTTTGCATTTCCTCGCAATAACTTTTGCGTTCCCTCGCAATAAGTTTTGCATTCCCTCGCAATAAATTTTGCGTTCCCTCGCAATAAGTTTTGCGTACCCTCGCAACAGTTTGCATTCCCTCACAATAAGTTTTGCATGCCCTCGCAATAAATTTATTAATATAAAAAAATTTATATAAAAAAAACATAGTAACCTTGATATTTATAATAAATGTCAAAAATGAAAACAATAGTAATAAAAATCCCTGTCCTCTAAGGGGCTCCTTACATTTATAATCAATGTTATTTAATACTGTATCTATTGCACAGATAAGAAACCAAATGACATGCACACATACCTTTGAAGAACACAAATTTGCCATCTGATCTCTCGTAAGCAGCGTCGATGCGAGGAGGTAGACCTTTCCAGAACTGTTCTATCAGCATGGGATAGCCTTCCTGGACTTTGTTGTTACGCAAACGCCAGAACCAGCGATCCTATTATGAGAAAAAGAGGTAATATACATCAATTCTAGAATTTAGATTTTTTTGTATATATTTTCAATTATGTAATTATTAAATGTACATTCTTTACATTATTCTTTGTGTTATATTACCATGGCATTAATACAAAAATTTTTTTTTTTTAATTGTGACAGGGTTTCAAATATAGCAGCTGAAAGAGTTACATTAAATTTGGCATCTTGGCTGGTAAATTTGGTCCATTCAACTTTTTAATCACATATACACACAGATATAGCATATTTAAAAGCATTAATGTAAAACTTGTTCAACATTAGACATACTCTGAGTAATTACTTTAAAATATAAATTTTATTTTAACATTTAACACAACAAACGCCTATATATGACAGTCTTCAACAGTTCCAGATGTACTTTACCATCACACTTTGTGTACTGAAGCAGAACCATTGTCAATACCATTTATCGAGTGTAAACTTTATACATATTTGCAAAAACGCAGCCACTCACCTTGAAAACAAACATCTCCCGTCGAAAGAAGGCCACGGTGTTGAAGTTGCCGTCACAGATGTGAGGTTTTCCATTACCAGGAGAGGACGGGCGGTCTCCAGAGGGTGGGCGAGCGGGACGGGACTGACGATCATGCTTTCTCTCTGAGGTGGAGTGTGTTCGCCGTGCAGGTAGAGTAGGAAGAGGTCGTGTTGGCTCCAGCATGGCTGTAGGTATACCTGTAGGAGGGATTGTATTGAACGTTGCAGTAAACCAGAATATCCTTAATCCATGAAAGAAAGAAATGTCCTGGTCCATTTGAACTCCAAAATCAAAATAAGAAATTATATTTTGCATTTAGAAAATGAAGCGTACATTATTTTTAGGGTTATACAGATTTTTACATTGTGACATTATTTTCATGACAATTACGCACATTTTATCCCCCAGTTTTCATTACCGCATTGTGAAAAAAATTATATATTACTTAAATTCTAAAGTATTCATACATCATAGTAGTCCTCCCTTTGTACTGCCTTTCATTTTCGCTGATTTTAATTAAATATAATCATTGTACAACAATTACATTTTGTACTTTAATATCGTAAAGAATTACTGTGTCACAATAATGAGAATCATCATTGAAAACAACGGGAAAAGTAAAAGTAAAACAACCAGACGTGTTATGGTAATGAGAACTTGGGGGTAAAATGTACTTAAGTGTCCTTTAAATACTGTCACAATCTTAATGGTCATAAATTTAAATTTTATTTTATTTATGAAAATATAATTTAATTGTTTGTTTGTTTTTTGTACTGAAATTGGGTTAAATATGACCAGGACATTTTCTTTACAGGTAGTGTTGGGTACAATTTAATTAAAAAGTAATGAATTACTGTAATCTAATTACTTTTTTAAGTAAAAAATAAATAAATAAATAAAAAAAAGTAGTGTAGTGCACTACATTTCAAATTCTTGTAATC